>NC_032023.1:6385907-6403648 GCF_001865875.1 Lupinus angustifolius | reverse complement strand
CAACTACTTCTTAGTTTATTTGTTAAGTGTTTGAGACAAGTAATTTTATGACTTGAAATCAATTTTTAGGTGATCAATCTAAAAAGAGCATTAAGAATTTCTCAAACAAGTAAAATTAACCAAAGCACCAACTTGAATGATTAAAATTCAAACTTTTAGAATATAAGAAGTAGAAATACATAACCATACTCAAAAGAAATTGTTAGGAGCATGAGTCATTCATCCAAGGATTGGATGCTTTGAGTTCCAAATGAGATTACAAAATTGATTTTTTGCATTTCATTTGCCTTCTCCTTTCCTCCTCTTGAATTCTAAACTAAAATTACAAACTTACTTGAAATAAAGTCCCTACGAACTAAGAACAAGAAAAGAGAACTTCAGATAATTTCTAGGCAAAATGTGAGAGATATGTTGTATGAGATGATATGTGATTTTGATTCCTTTTTCTCGAATGGAATGTGCCCTATTTATAGAAATTCTTATGGGTCGCTGAGCTGCTTGTCAACCCCGCTAAGCAGCTGACCAAACCCTTCAGCTTGGGTTTAGTCCCTTGATCAAATAGCTTTGTCACATCCTTATGCTTGACTCATCAAAGCTAGTTGTGAGCTATGAAACCAGCTATTGTGAGCTACTCTGGAAAGCCTATGGTGGGCTACTTGAGGGGAGGTAATTGGTGACTTCATGGTTTGCTTGTTGGCTAAGTCAAGACTGGTTGCACACCACTTAGCACACCTGTTGCACCACTAAGCTGCTTGTTCAACAGCTTTGATCGGACTGACTGGGACGTGGCCTAGTGCTTGCTGATCTGGGCAGGAGTCTGGTTCTCCGCTAAGCTGCTTGGTTGGAACGCTAAGCTGCTTATTCAACAGCTTGGGCATGTGGCAAGCTCGTGCCTGACCGTGTCAAGCTTGAGTTCTGACCGTGCCAGGACTAGTCTGGTGCTAGGCTGAGTGGCCAAGCAGGTCCACTCAGCTTCTTGCTTGAGCAGCTTGGTCCAGGTCAGGCTGGTGTCCAAGTCAGGCTAGTGTCCAGGTCAGCTTAGTGTGGGACTTCTTTTTCTTTTTGACCTTGAGTCCTTTTTCTCTTCTTTTTCTTCTTTCTAAATCCTACAAAATACATAAAAAAGAAATACAAACACAAATATACAAGATTGTGATATTTTATACAAAAAGTATTGTTTTAAGTTGGTTTTTCTCAATTATGCTTAAGATAAGTGCCATAAAGGTGTATGAATTTAGGCATGTTTGGCACTTATCAAACTCGCACACCATGCAATTTAATATGACATGTATTCAAAGTATGACCATATAAACCACAATAGAAAATTTTGGATATTTTTACATGAAATTTTAGGAAAATCCACATGTTTCTTATATAACTTCTTTTTAGTGTGCTTATAGCCCAAACCGGATCTATTTTCAGTATTTATTTGTAAAGCGAGCACGTTGTTTAGTTTGTGATTACCTTAGTGAAACTAGCAATTGTTTCCTTTAAATTTATGTTCTCTTTTTCTAAAGATGTGTGTTTTTTACAATCGGGTATTGCATTCAGTTTTGAAGAGCAATCACAAGTAAAATTAGCATATATTAGATATAAGTTTACATTTTGGAGCTTGATCTCATCAATAATTTTTTGCATTTCGACAATCTTCTTCTCATGCACCAAAGTCAACCTTTTTCTATCAACATTTATTTTAGCTAATTTCTTGAGTTCTTTATGCAATTCAATATAAGCACTATATATTATATCATATGTGCGATGATTATTGGAAATTTTTACCTCACTTGAGTCACCTTGCACACTTTTTTTGTATCAATTGTGATTTTGAACCATTAAGCAAATTTTGGCTAATTCTTCATCATCCGAAGTGCTTAATGTTGCTTCTTCTTCGGGAACATCCCATATAATATAATCTTTCTTGGACTTGATATCCCTTGAGTCCTTCCTATCATTCTCAACTCTTTTGAGATAACTAGGATATGTAAATTTTATGTGTCCTTCATTTCCGCATTCATGCCAATTGATTTTGTCTTTTGAATACGTGCTCCTTCTTGTTGAGTCTTTTGTATCTCTTCTTTGAAACTTTTTGAATCCTCCTTTCTTCTTTAGAAATTTGTTGACTTTTTTCATTACGAGTGTCATAGTTTCATAATCACTATTGAATGAACCGAATTCTTCCTCATTTGATTTTTCATGTTGTATTTTTGTATTTGAAATTATTGGCTTGAGGGGAATTCATTTCTTCTTCTTATCTGATTCTTCATGTAGAGTTAAACGTCCAAGCTCCATATCATGTTCTTGTAGCTTTCCAAAAAGATTTACAAGTGACATTGAGTCTAAATCCTTGTATTCCACAATTGCGGTCACTTTTGCTTGTTATGCCATATCAAGACATCTTAAAACTTGTTAGTAAGCTCACCATTTGCATACACTTTATCAAAAGCAACAAGCTGATTAAAAATATGTGTAAAACATTTTTGCTTATCATTTATAGATTTATTTGGAAACATATGAAATGGTTCATATTCATGACTTAATGCATTTAGTCTAGCATGCTTAACCTCACTTGTACCTTCATGTGTTACTTGTAAAGTGTCTCACAATTCCTTAGCAATTTTGCACTGTGAAACTCTAATGATTGATCATAAGAAAGTGGAGAAGTGATGATGTTTTTAGCTTTTAACTTGTGTTGTACTTCTCATTTTTCATCACAAGTCCACAAATTCTTAGGTTTTTCTTTTATTTCACCATTCACTACATGTAGTGGTACATGATATCCATTTTGCACAAACTCTCAAATGTTTATATCAATGGCCTCTATAAATATCCTCATCCTCACTTTCCGATAAGCATAGCCCTATCCACTAAACATAAGAGGGAAATTGATTGAGGAATCTTCACCACCAAAGGGATTTGTAGAGCCCATGTTTGTTATTTCTAGGACACCCAAATTTAGCGATTAAGCTACCACTTATTCAAACTAGCTCTAATACCACTTGTTGGATAACAAGGACTCTAACACATTTAGAGGGGATGAATAGGTGTAGTGGTGTACGATTCAAACATTTCGGTTTTGAAAGATATTCACTGATTTTTCCTGATTTCATCGATTAACGGATTATTTAATAAATTAAAAGATCTTTGATTTAATTGATTAACTCCTGATTTAATCGATTAACTCGGTCAGTTTCTTGAAAAATATTGAGTTTTTTTATACAACGATGTGCAATGATCAATTTGTTGTCCATGTACTTTAACAATTGAATTTCTTCAATCAATCATGCAGTGACAATTATGTAACAATCCTAATAAGAATTAAATTCAAGATAATGGAAATTGTAATTTCTTAAATGTAAAAGAGTAGGTATAAGAGAATTTGAGACGATCAATTTTATCTTGGTTCGATTGCCGACCACTGCAATCTACATCCAATCCCCCCCTTCATATCTAGGAGATTTGCTTTCACTATGAAGAATTTGAATGTTCTTACCAAGAACATTCCACCAAGAACTTCTTGGACCTAGCTTCTAATGGATAGCCTCACCACTTCTAGCTTATAACTTCTCTAAATTCTTCTCTCCTTCTATGGTGACACCTCACACTTGAAGAGATGAATTACAACTCGAAAGTTCTTTATGCATACCATAATTTTGCAACCTTTTTTTGTGCTTGTATACACTGAATTCAGAATAACTAAACATTCTTGCAATATCTCACAATCTTAGAATATGATGATGTTGATTATGAGATGCAAAAGTTCTTGAAAAAACTTTTGATATGATGATGAATGTTTGAAATTTTGTTCTAAAAAATTCATGAAAATTCTCTTGTTTTGTTGAAAGAATGTAGCTCTCTCTTTTTTAGAAACGCTATGGTTTGATCTTAGAAAATGTTGCAATTACTCATGGAAATTGTTAGTTAGAATAACATTTATTTTCAATCAGATTTTGTTAGTTTAATCGATTATGTTGACATTTAATCAATTAACGTTCTTTAAAAATCCAAGATTTCAAAACTGAAACTAACGTAATTGATAAACCATGTGCTTAATTAACTGACATGATGTAATAATATATGATACATGATTTTGAAATGACATAAGTTTTAACCTTGTTTAATGTATCAAAATCATGAAGTCGTGTATAATGTTAATGCATCAAAATCATGTATAAATATTAATCTTATACGATCATAATCATCATTCTAATTTGTGAGATTTTTATTTGGTTCATCTTTCCTAGACTCTACTATTCAAAACATATTGGGACCTAAGGAAATACAAATTGCTCTTAAGCTTTTGTTGATCCTCTTGACGCTTGAACTTGAGTCTTCAATGTTATTTTTTATTTGACTTTGTCCATATTTTCATGTTTTATCTTCATCAAAATCATGCAATGCACGTTTGCATTAACAACTACTATAGTTCAAATAGATTAAAAAACTAGAGAAAATGATTCTTTTGAAGCTGGACCGGGGCACGAGGTACAAGTTCAAGATGAAGCCAATGATACATACGATAGATAGTCAGCACAATTGAGAAGACTACCATATGTGATGGCAAACCATGGTGCATATTATCTTCTAACTTAAATTTTGAACCGTCAACCTTTCACAAGGATGTGAATAGTTCAAATGTTTTGTTATGAATGACAGTAATGCATGAGGAAATGAAGGCCTTACATAAAAAAATATATGGGAGTTTGTTAGACTTCTAAAAGGTTGAAAAGCCATTGCTAATAAATGGGTCTATAAGCTCAAAAGAGATGATAATCAGGTGGAAGGCTATCGTGCAAGACTGGCAGGAAAAGGATACGCTCAGAAAGAAGATACTGATTTTAATGAGATATTATCTCCAGTAGTTAGACTTACCACTATCAGAGTAGTCCTAGCTATGTGTGCTGAATTTGATTCACATATTGAACAACTAGATGTGAACACTTTTCTTCATGGAGACATGAGGAATATATATATATAATCCAATTCAGAATGCTTTGAAGAACAAGAAAACTTGGTTTGTAGGTTGACCAAATCTCCATGTGGTTTAAAATAGACACTCAAATGTTGGTATACGAGATTTGATTCCTTCATTAGGATATACTATACTGAGTTCAAACCATTTTACGTACTACAAGAGGTTTGATGTCAATGATTTCATTACTTTGGTGTTGTATGTGGATCATATCGTGGTAGGCCCCAACAAAGATCGAGTCTAAGAATTGAAGGCATATTTAGCTAGGGAGTTTGATATGAAGGACTTGCAACTAGCAAACAAGATTTTAGCGATGCAAATTCACTGAGATAGAAAAGATGGAAAGATTTGGCTATCTCAAAAGAATTATTTGAAGAAAGAGGTGCTTCAACATGCGGGACTGTAAGCCAATGACTCGAGTAACATACGCATCAGTAGTAGGAAGCCTTATGTATGCCATGATATGTACGAGGTCATATATTGCTTAAGCAGTCATAGTGGTTGGTCGTTATATCGCAAATCCAAGTCATGAGCATTTAAATGATGTAAAGAGGATCCTACGATACATAAAAGGAACCTCAATCTATCATTTGTTTTGGAGGATCAGAGTTTAATATCAAAGGATACGTTGATTCATATTTTATAGGAGATATTGATAAAACGAAGTCTACTACAGGCTATGTGTTTACACTTGTAGGAGGAGCAGTATGTTGGTTATCCAAATTACAAGCAATAATAGCTTTATCTACTATAGAAGCTGAATACATAACATCTACCCATGCATGCAAGGAAGCAATTTGGATTCAAAGGCTAACAGAAGAGCTCAGGCACAAGCAAGATTATTGTGTATTATGACCGTCAGAGTGCCTTGCACATTGCACGAAATCCAGCATTTCATTCAAGGACAAAGCACATAGGAGTCCAATTTCATTTTGTCAGAAATGTAATATAAGGGAGTGTGCATATGCAAAATATTCATACGAAAGAGAATCTAACAAATGTGATGACAAAGTCTATCAACATTAATAAGTTTATATGTTGTAGATCCTCCTATGGCCTATTAGAAATGTGAGAAACATGGAAATGACAAGTTAAGAAAGGTTTTGAATGTTCGCTAAAAGTGACTTCTAAAGTAAAAAATGGGAGGCAATCAAAGTAAAAAATGTGTGGCAATTGGAAAGTGTGAAGTTGAAAAGAAGGAACATACATAGTGAAGTGAAGTGTGGAAGTTAGGAGAATGTCTTTAACGCATTGCTTGGTAGGAGTTTCTATAAATAGAGTTTATTCTCCATTCTTTGTATCCCAAGCTTTGAGTGGATCCATTAATACTTGTGTTATTTTCTTAGTGTTTCTCATATTTGATATATACAGAGTTGTATTCTCATATTTCAAGAAATGATATGATTGTTCTCTCCTTGTATTTAGAAAAGAGGTTGTAACATTTTCAAACCTAGTGAAAATCTTCCATACTGGCATGTGGATGTTCCATCATCATCTTTTGAAAAAGTTTTTCCACGTCAAATATTATGTTAGTTTTTATTTCCTCAACTTTATTTTAGTTGTGTGATACTATTTGCATAACTCTATTATCCAACATAACAGTTAGAAACTCAAATGGCAACAATGTAGGAAGTTCCAGCTGTTAATCATCACAAGGGAAGAAATCTGGTAGCTTGAAGTATGGCTAATAGAGCAGTGATGCAGATAGTTATGATGTTATTAGCTAAGTAGACTCAAAACCAAGTATATAATTTACAGAGAAATGAAAAGTTTGTTGAAGAAATTCTTCACCATCAACTTTTAACAATGGAATTACAATGAATTATAAACTATGGCTAAATATATTGTGGCTCACATGTACTAATTGTTTTAGTTAAACTCAGGTCTAATGCCCTTTACTATACTTCAGCACATAATAAGTACTAGAATGGTGCAAACATTATTGGAAGAGCTCAAAAAGAAGTTCAATCATGCAGACAATTAATAAATTGGCAAAAAATTGTAAAACTGGTTGTTAGATTTTCTAAACATCGCAATTATCTTCATATAGAATCATATCAATAAGATACTTATCTCTAAAAACTCTCAATTAAGAAGACATGTTTACATGGTTCAATAGGTGCAATTGACTTTCTATGTGAGAAAACATAATATCAGACCCATCAAAGAAAAACACAAGGCTCCCATTTACAATGGTCTAGAGAGAGTAAGTGTACACATTCTTACTCAGCAAGCACATATGCTTTTTCCAGGATAAGGAAAAATAACCTCGCCCTTGGATAAATCAGGCCTGAATTAATTACCATGCTACCTGTTGAGTTTGTCAAACTAATCCACCAAGCGGCACATGGAATTTGTATCGATTGCATAGGTGAAATCTACCAAAGCTAGACAGATAAAAAAAAAAACCCATCCCCTTTGCTATGGGAAAGTAAGAAAAAGGTTATACAATGCAAAAGCCTTCTATTTCTAATACACAGTAACCACCCATAAATTAAAATAAAAAGGTATTCAATCTGATTCATTAAACAACAACTTGTTGCTTGTCTAAGCAACAAACAATTAAAAACATATCAACATAATGATATCAATCATTGTCATCAGATATCCATAATATGAAAGAAGATAGAAGCCAAATTACGATTAAATTATAATGTCCACCAAGGACCTTACTTATACATCATAAAATACTCCATAATTAACTATTGATCCCATGAAATTACATTAAATTTCAACCACCAAATCCATAGAGGGTCCTTCCCTGCCTCTTGAGGGCATAAACAACATCCATAGCAGTAACAGTCTTCCTTCTAGCATGTTCAGTGTAAGTAACAGCATCACGGATAACATTTTCCAAGAAGATTTTAAGAACACCTCTTGTCTCTTCATATATCAATCCACTTATTCTCTTAACACCTCCTCTTCTTGCCAATCTCCGAATTGCTGGCTTAGTTATTCCCTGAATGTTATCACGTAACACCTTTCTGTGTCTCTTTGCGCCTCCCTTCCCCAAACCCTTCCCTCCCTTTCCACGACCTGACATTTTTTTTCTTCTTCTCAGGAATTTGATTTGAAATCCGTGATTGATACTTGAAGAACATGGAGAAGGGAATGGGGTATTTATTAGGACTGTTATGTTTTGAATATTGTTACTGATCGTTGGATTTAGATTAATCGATGGCTTAGGTTGGTGATCCGTGGATGGTCAGTGGTAAATCATGTGCGTTGATGGATACGTTTTAACGGTTGGATGTTATTTTATAGTAACATACGCGGATCCGGATTTTGACTCAACATTTTTACTATTTTGCTTTTTTGCCTTTGCCAACGTTACAAGTCATTGAAAAGTTTCATTACTAATACAATTTTCGTCTCCAAAATAATGTCCTGAGGATTTTTACCATGGATTTAATATGTATATATAAACAGTATAAATATTTTTTTACACTATCAGTAAACTATTATCACTCATATATTAATTATTATTGACTCTCAAACAAAAATAATTCAAATCAACGGTAGATAATAAGTTGATAGTATAAATAACTTTATATAGACTTTATTTTTATGTTGAATTCTTATAATATGTATCAGGGCTTTTTTAATTAGAAAAAAAAAATGTATGAACAAAAAGTATATGAGTTTTATGTATTATCATTATTAATATTTAATTATTATTGATATTTCAAAAAATACAAATAAATCATAAATAATATAGTATCTGTGTATAAATCTTTACGATGATAATGTATAAATATTTACAGTGTACAAATTTTACCCTCTTTTAAGTAAGGATGGGTTTTTATGTGGAATTCTCATTTTCATGATTTCTGCATTAAATTACCTAGGGTTTTTAGTTATGTAGCTTAAGGCACACATTAACAACGATTGAGATGTAATGTGATTCTAGAGCAATGTTGTAAAAACGATTTCATACTGGCTGGTTCAACCGGAAAATCAGTAAATTGGACCCCTAACCGGTACGGTACAGGTGTTGAACCGGTCAAGTATCAAAACTGGTCAAAAACCGGTCAAAACCGGTGAACTGGCCGGTTTATACACATATTTTTTTTTGAAAAAAAACTTAAAAACTCATTACAAGGTGACACATTTTTCCAACCCTTCTTCAACACTTCAAGACACATGCTTCCAAGACATACCTAGAATACACTTTTTGGTTCCTAACGTTCGTGTGTAATCTCAGTGACATTTGTGTAATCTTTGAGTAGTGTCTGAAAATAGGATTTGGTGGAAAAATATAATATCGTTATGAGACAACTTTGACTTATTAGTGTTAAATATTAAAACTCGAAATTTATTTGTTTTGTAGAGTGAGTTGTGAACTTGTGTCATGTATTTATATTTTGCGGTTGTTAAGTGATACTTTTGGATCAATATATGTTTTGTAATTTAGACTTTCAATTTGTTAAAGACTTAAAATTGTTTGTTTATGTGAATTTTGAGTAAATTATAAATATGGATTATAAATTTGAGTATCTGCCTATTTAGAATTTTTTTGTTATAAGTTTTTATATATATAAATATAAGTAGGTATGTCCGATTTAACCGGTATGCGGTTTAATTACTGAATCACCGGTTGAATCACTGTACCATTATATCAGTACCCTGACCGATTTGATAACTGGTACGGTTTTAACAACACTGTTCTAGAGTCTCTATACATCATCCTACACTTAACATAAGTAATTACTATATTAAT
This sequence comes from Lupinus angustifolius, assembly GCF_001865875.1. Taxonomy (NCBI): domain Eukaryota; kingdom Viridiplantae; phylum Streptophyta; class Magnoliopsida; order Fabales; family Fabaceae; genus Lupinus; species Lupinus angustifolius. The sequence continues at coordinate 6,393,959 of NC_032023.1, read as the reverse complement.
TAGAGGAAGAAAAAATATACGTGTAAGAGTTTAATATTGTTACTATATCATCCATAATTTATTTTCAATCATCATTAATTATTCAAAAAAATTACTTCAAATAAAGGATGAATGATGTACTAACAATGATCTATCTTTACATTGTCCACATATTTACATTTTATTAATTATATACACTTCTTATCTTTTTATTTTTATTTTCAAATTATTTTTTATAGACAACTTATTTCAAGTTACTCCTCTTAACTTTGGATACATATTTGTTGTCTCGTAATATGTACTACTTCATCTACTATAAATTTGTGATTAGTAAAAAAAATTAAATTAAAATTAAATTATTAAATATTTTTCTAACCAATCGCAGCTTAGAGCACATAGAGTAACACAAATTGTGGGAGAGAAGATGTTCTCCCCTTAACTTTTCAAATGTTTTTACCTCTTTTTTTTCCTTACACTTATTCTAGAAAAATTAAATAAAATGACTGGAGATACAACATGAGAAAACCCAAGCAAAAGTCATGACATTTTGGCTTATACCCTTCAACAATCATCTCATTAAAAAGTGTCAAAGCCCTGTTTATAGAAATTTAAATTTTATTTTTGAAATGGAACATAAACTTGAATGGCCCTCTTAAACTAGTGACATTTGTGTAAAGAATCATGAATAATGTTTGCTACATAACATAATCCTCCATCCGCCTACAAATTCAAGCTCAACACTTAAGTACCAATACTCAATTTTCCATCAATAGCCATGAAATAGAAAACATGCACTAACCAAATTTTGAGTGTATTTTCCATCAATAGCCTTGATATACAATTCTTGTTGTCGATCTTTGTCTTTATCAAACTCTATCTTTCAATAACCTTTATCTTCATCAAAATCTAAGTGATGCATGCTTGCATATACAATATGCTCATTCATGCATGCTTGCATCTCTAGACCTGGCCAGTTGGGCATGGCACCTTGGACAGACCATTAAATGGCCATTTTTAGTTTAATAAGTGATGGGGCTCATGAGCATTTTTGACACCTTATTTATATTTCTTATTTAAGTATTTGTAGCATGTTTTTATTAAAGTTTGAATTTCAAATAAGCCTTGTAATTCAAGAATGAATGGCATTTAAAATGTAAACCCATGGTTTGATGGAGGAGAGACAAATGGCATATGGCTCATGAATATGTTGCTATGTGTTTTAATGTATTGAAACTCATTGATAATTGTCCAAGACGTGAAAGACCATTATCCTATATGTTAGTCGTGTGTGAGTCATGGTCACGGTGGAATGCTCATATGGAATTATTCAAGATGGAATCCTATGCCAACAAATCAAATGAGTTGTGAATAAATATTGAAGGTAGAATCCTATGCCACAATCAATTGAGTTGTGAAGGAAGTTATTGCATTTTTACTATGTGCCCAAAGAATTTATGCTCTTGGCCAAAGACATTAATGGAGAAGGGAATCCAAGGATTCTTGCTTTCAATACCTTCATGAGGAAATGGACAACATGAAGCTAACAAAAGAATCCAATGTATATTTCTTTACTTCCTATCTTTAATGTAATAAACATGTGGGAAATATGCCTAAGTGTCATAGCCGTATAAATCACATGAATAAGGCAATATTAATGTGTAGAATTCACGGTGAAATGGTATCCTATGTACCAGCCATGAAGTGGTGTTTTAAGAGTCTTAATTAGACAAGTTATGAGCCTTTATTTTGCTTGTAATTTGTGGGAGCCAAGGTGGCTTGCCAACACTATATGTACTCTTGTTCACGATGAATAAAATAACTAGAGTTTTGAGTTTGATGTTGAATTTGGATTAAATTCATAGATTACGTGAGAATTTGCTTCTAATAGCATTCTTGGCTGAACCAAGAACAACCAATCTTATCAAGGATCATTCCTTGTGGTGATTATCACTTCACTTATCAAACAACTCACTTGTTTGCGGCGTCTTCCACTTCATATCTTCTCCAAATTCTTTTAACCAAACTTATATAATTTCCGCTGCCAAATTGCATTACATTGTCTTGGCCAAACCAAACATATCATTTCTCTCAGCCAAAACTAGTCTAGCCTAGGCCATATCTCAAGAAAACTTGGCTTAAGCTAATACACTAATCAAGAACAATCATGAAACGAGAACCACCCCAAAGGAGGATCGCGTCAACCAATTAAGTTCATAAGATGGAAATATAACAATGTCATCCTCATAGACCAAAATAAATTCATCCACATAGCCTTACTTTACTTTGTGGCCAAAACCATCTCTCCTTGCATGCTACATTTTCAAACTTCACTGCCTATGGTTCATAACAATTATGATTTTGCCTAGGATAACTTGGATATGCAACAACGCCTATACTTATTCCTTCATGGTTAGGAATGAGTTTTGTATTCATTCTAGTTGTATTTCATTTGCCTATAAAAGGCAATGCAATGGAGTCAACATACAACACAAATCACAACATCACATATTCATCTCACAACATTCAACACACAATATTAGTGTTGTGAGAAATACACAAATCCTTATTATTAGTGTATTTTGGTGAAAATTCTTGTTCCATTTTAGAGAATATTTGTGAGAGAAAATGTTATTCTTTTTCCTCTTTACTATAAGAGGATTTGTTATATTCTCCATTTTACATATTGGAACTTTGCTTGTAAGCACCTGTTATTTTTTATCTCTCACACTGAGGGGTTTTTCCATGTTATATATTGCATATTATTTTATTGCTCCTTTACTTATTTCTCTTTAGTTCTCAATTGATTCGATTATGTGCTTATGCTTAGAACTTTATTCCTAACAAGTGGCATCAGATCTCTTACTCAATTGAGAATTTCAAAATGTCTTCTAAATTTGGCATTGAGAAGTTTCATGATAAAATTAGCTTTTCTATTTGCTGAGTCCAAATGAGGGTCGTTCTTATCCAGAGTGGACTAAAGAAAGCTCTATATGGGAAGTCAAAGAAGCCAACATCCATGATTGATGGTCGATGGAAGTTCTTAGTGAAGTTGCCAATGAAGAAATTGTTGCAGCTTTATGGCTAAAGTTAGAAACTTTATACATGACCAAAAGCCCCGTAAATGTTTTTGTCTCAAAGAACGGTTATACACCATTTGTATAGTTGAAGGTACTCCTATTCAAACTCATATTGACGAGTTTAACTCTATTATTATGGATCTACATATTATTGATATTAATATTGAAGATGAAGATAAAATTGTTTTGTTGGTTGTCTCTCTATCTTCTACCTATAAACACTTCAAAAAACTTATGTTGTATGGAAATAATAATACCTTATCCTTCGAATATGTTAAATCTAATTTATTATTCAAAGAAAATATTGATGTTGAATTTCATTTGGTGGACAAGGGTGAAAGCTTAAGTGTTCGATATAGGACTCAATAAATGAGGTATTGGTTAAAAAAAATCAGATCCAAATCTCGGGGATGCAAATCCAAAAAACGTTGTTGCTATTGCAAGAAATTATGGCATGGTAGTCCAGATTGTTTTATCTTGAAGAAAAAATAAGAAAAAGATAAGGGAAAATATCAACAATCCCCTAAAGCTGCTAAGATTGAAGGCAATTCTAACGATGATATTCTTTTATTTTTTGTCTCTTCTAATAAGATGAGTAAAACAAAATTAACTCTTTATTCTGGATGTACTTTTCAAATGTGTCTTTATAAGGACTTATTCACCACTTTTGAACATATTGACAGTGGTATTGTTTTGTTGGGCAATGATACCCGATGCAAGGTTAGAGGAATTAGTATGATTCAGATCAAGACTCCTGATGATGTTGTTAAAACTTTGGTTAATGTTCCTTATATTTCAGATTTGAAGCATAACTTAATTTCTCTTGACACCCTACAGTCTCTCGGGTGCAGGTATTCAGTTGAAGGTGAAGTTCTAAAAATATTGAAAGGTGTTATGGTATTATTGAAAGCAAATCGAATTGATAGCTCATATATCTTACAAGGCTCTGTTGTGACAAGTTTAGCAGTTGTATCTTCTTAAATGTCTCATAACAACGTCACTAAATTATCGCACATGCGTTTGGGCCATATGAGTGAAAAAGACATGTACCTTCTAAGCAAGCAAGGTCATGTTGGTAAAAAAAGCATTGGTAAGTTGGAGTTTTGTAAACATTGTGTTTTTGGGAAACAAAAAAAGTTAGTTTCCTCACTACGACATACTGTACCAAAGGCATTCTTGACTATATTTATTCTGACCTTTAGGGACCTTCTAAAGTTCCTTCTCATGGAGGATGTTGATATATGATGATTATCATTAATGATTTTTCTCGCAAGGTTTGAATTTAATTTTTGTAGCATAAAAATGAGACATATCCCACATTCAAGAAGTGAAAAACTTGTTGAAACCCAGACTGAGAAGAAAGTGAAGAAACTCAGAATGGATAATGGATTAGAGTTCTATAATGGTGATTTCAGTGAGTTCTGCATAAATAATGGTATTGCTAGACATAAAACCATTCCAAGGAATCCCCAGCAAAATGGTGTTGCAGAACGGATGAACATGACTTAACTTGAGAGAGCTCGTTGTATGCTCTCAAATGTTGAGTTATGCCATCGACGTGAGTTTTAGGCTGATGCAGCATCTACTTCTTGTTACTTGGTCAACCGTTCTCCACATGCAGCACTTGACTTCAAAGTTCCAAAATAAATTTAGTCAAGTAATCTTATTGCTTATTCTAATTTAAGAATCTTTGGATGTCCTGCTTAGGCACATGTTAATGATGGTAAATTAGCTCCAAGAGCTATTGAGTGCATCTTTTTGGTTATGCATTTGAGTCAAAATGATATCACTTATGGTGTTCTAATTCAAAGTCACGAAATGTAATGCTTAGTAGATATGTGACTTTTAATGAGGATGCATTAATATCTTTTAGAAGATAATATGTTGTATCTTCTTCTACTAGTACATGTAATCTACAGGGTACTAACGAGAAGGTGGAGTTGGTAGTAAAGTATACAAGTGCTAATGTTGATGTTTTATTTTCCTCTACAAATTAATCTAGCATTGATGATTATTATGTTGATTGTGATGATAGTACCATTTTCCCTATTCATCAGTAGGAAGATGATTATTATATTGCTTGAGATTGAGCTAGAAGACTAATTAAAAGGCCGACTAGATATAGTGATGGTGATAGTTTAATTACTTATGCATTGTTAGATGTACAAGAGGTAAATGATGGTGTTGAACCTGTCAGCTATACATAAGTTGTTTCTTGTGCTGATTCTTCACAGTGGCTAGTGGCTATGAATGAAAAAATTGAATGTCTTCATAAGAATGATACTTGGGCTTTGATAGAGCTTCCCAAAGGCAAACGACCATTGAGATGTAGATGAGTCAATAAAGAAAAGGACGACATTCCTAAGGTTGAAGATCCAAGATATAAAGCACAACTAGTTATTAAAGGTTTTCATCAAAATGAAGGTATTGAATTTAATAATATATTTTCCCTAGTTTTTATCATACTTTCATTTGTGCTTTTGTTGCTTTATCTAATTTGGAGTTGGAGCAACTTGATGTAAAGACAAATTTTTTACATGGAGATCTGTAATAAGAAATTTACATGGAACAACCTGAGGGATTTATCATTCTTGGTAAGGAGCATCTTGTTTGTCGATTGAAGAAATCATTTTATCATCTTAAACAAGCTCCGAGACAGTAGTACAAGATATTTGATTCTTTAATTTCATGATTGGGAAAGGTTATTATAAGATTCAATTTGATGAATGTATTTATTTCCAAAAATTCTCAGATTGCTCTTTCATATTCTTGTTACTTTATGTTGATTATATGTTAATTGCTTCATGTGACAAGTCTTTAATTAGGAAATTGAAAACGCAACTCAGTAACGAGTTTGAGATGAAGGAATTAGGTGTAGACAAGAAAATCCTTAGTACAAAGATTCGCAAGGACCGTCAAGCTGGTAAAATGTTCTTATCTCAATAGAAGTATATTGAGAGAGTGCTTGAAAGGTTTAATATGAATGGTTGCAAACCTGTTTCTACTCCACTTGATGCACATTTCAAGTCTTCAGATCTTTGCCCACATAGAGGAAGAGATGGATCATATGTCACATGCTCCTTATGCTAGTGCAATTGGTAGTCTTATATATATTATGGTGTGCACTAGACCTCATTTTGCACATGTTGTTAGCATGGTGAGTTGGTATATACATAATCGTAAAAATGATCATTGGTTTGCTATAAAATGGACCTTTTGGTATCTAAAAGGCACTTCTGGTATTGGTTTGATATTTGACAGAAGCAAAGGTACAACCGATGATATTGTAGGTTATGTTGATTTGGATTATGGTGGTGATATTGACAGAAGAAGGTCTTTTTGGAGTTACATCTTTACTCTTTGTAATAGTACTATCAGCTGGAAAGCTACACTTCAATCCATTGTTGCATTGTCTACGACAGAAGCAAAATATATTTCAACAAGATAGGGTGTGAAAGAAGCTTTTTGACTATGAGGTTTGGTCAATGAACTTGGTCTAATATAGGGTATGCTCACAGTGTTTTATGATAGTCAAAGTGTTATTCATTTGACGAAGAATATTTCTTATCCTAACAAGACCAAACACATTAATATGAAACGTTACTTTATCGGAGATATTGTTAATTTTGGTGAAATTATGATGAAAAAGATTCACACATAAGAGAATCCAACAAATATTCTTACTAAGCTACTTCTAAATGCCAAGTTCCAACATTGCTTGGACTTGGTTGGTCTCTACAGCACTTGAGCGCCCTTCAGGGTTTTATTTAGCGATGAATAACTTATCCAATTTGAGTTAAGGTAGAGATTGTTGAATATGTAAATCTAAATTCATCCACATAACCTTGCTTGACTTTGTGGCCAAAACCATCTCTCCTTGCATGCTAAGTTTTCAAACTTTACCGCCTATGGTTGATAGCAATTATGATTTTGCCTAGGACAACTTGGATATGCAGCACCACCTGCACTTCTTCCTTCATGGTTAAGAATGAATTTTTTATTCGTTCTAATTGCATTTCATTTGCCTATAAAAGGTAATGCAATGGAGTGGAGATTACATTCAACATACAACACAAATCACAGCATAACATATTCATCTCGCAGCATTCAACACACAATATTAGTGTTGTGAGAAATACACAAATCATTATTGTGAGTGTATTGTGGTGAGAATTCTTGTTCCATTTGAGAGTGTATTTGTGTGAAAAAATATTGTTCTTTGTCCTCATTACTAATAGAGGATTTGTCGTACTCTTCCATTTATATAGTGGAACTTTGCTTATGAATATCCATGGTTTTTTACCTTTCACACTTATGGGGTTTCCACATTAAATATTGTATGGTATTTTCTTACTCCTTTACTTACTTCTTTTTAGTTCTCAATTGATTGAATCATGTGCTTCTACATAGCGCTCTATTCCTAACCTTTTGGAAAATATGTATACAAGTGGTGCAATCAAGTTTATGAGGGTGTATCTAATGTTAGTTGAAAGATGAGTTATACCCTCTGTGAACACTCATTTTTGTCCGGCCCAGAAAAAGCCCAATTCGTTTCCAAATAATAAGTTTTCCATTTCAAGAAAATACAAATAAAGTCTAAGCCCGAAGAAACAATTTTTCAAAAAATGTTGTTTGGGCCACCATAGGCCCACATGTCATCTTCCGAAACAAAAAGAATAAAAATAAAAATAAGAAAATGTTTTCTTCTTAAAAAATTTCGAAATAGCATTCAATAAGTGGAAGATGGTGAAAGATTTTAAAACCAATTTTCGGATTTTTTTAGCATTTAAATAAGATATCATGCTTAAAAACACAATTGGGTGCCATAATAACTAATAATAATAATAATAAATTAATTTTCGAATTTCAAAAAAATAATAAAAAAATTAAAAAGAGGATTATTTTCTCTTAAGTATTTATTGATTTTTCGGATAAACAAAAAAATAAAAAAGTCAAAAAAGATTTTCAAAAGATTTTAATTTCAAATTTCAGATTT
>NC_032023.1:6385134-6385807 GCF_001865875.1 Lupinus angustifolius | reverse complement strand
AATTCAAATTCCAGATTTGAAATCAATTTTTCAAATATCCTGGTTAATGGAAATCAAATCAATTTGACTAGATTTTAAAAAAGGGGGATATTTCATTTATGAAAAATTAAAGAGGTAGGCAAATCTTTAGGGATTTCGGTTGGATATTTTTTTCCTATAAATAGTGGGTTAGGAATAGGAGAAGAGGACACAGAAAGTATTATTGAAACACTGCCAAAACATCCAAAAAAACCTCCCAAAACCCTACCAAACGTATTCTGCGAAAAAAAAGAGAAAAAATAAAAAATTTGCTGCGTGAATCAATCCTGTGTGGGTGGGTCATCGTTTATCCGTGCATCCTCGATCCCTAGCCGTTAGATCTGCATACTTCCTCCATCCGTGAGTTGACCACAAAAAGCAGCCAATCGCAGGACGAAATACGTCTCGGTCTCACTGCACAACAATCTCTTCCTACCACGCGTGTTTCTCTTTTTGCTGGGTATTCTATTCATTGCTTACCAGGTTTGCATTTTAGCTTTTCATTATTTACACTGATATCACCATGTTATATTATATATGCTAAATTATTATATCATGAAAATTTTAATTATCATAATAATAAAAAAAATTAATTATGTGTAGGCAATTAAATTTTCATGAACATAAGGTGTGAATATAAAAATTAACTGGACTT
>NC_032023.1:6380119-6385034 GCF_001865875.1 Lupinus angustifolius | reverse complement strand
TTTTATATGATAAAGTCATTATAAATTCTAAGACGACAATCACTCTAATTTTAAGATATGATGCGGTGTCGGACATATGGGCTGCACTTCATCAATTTAATAATCACCATAACTAATTCATTAACGACTCAAAAATCTTTTGTCCATAAACATGTTAAGATCTTAACTAACCCTTAGTACAAAATGCGGTATCACACATATGGGCTGTACTTCACTTGTATTAGTAGGATTGTTAGTCGAGATCTAACACTTATATTTTCTAAAATCAGTCCAACCAACAAACCTTTTTCTACTTAAAGAACTACGTAAGCCTTGATTCCCTTAATAGGGATACGTAGGACCGGGGTCATTCTTATCAGGCACAATAATAAAAACAATTTTTTTCTTCATAAAAATTAATTAATTAATCACATAATTGAATAAAATAATAATAACAACAAATAAAAAATATAGTAATCCATGTAGTTTAGTATAGGGTACCGCTTAAGGCGGGTGGGTGGGGTGCTAATACCTTCCCTACCCTGTAACCGACTTCCGAACCTGGATATCAAAAATCCAAAAAGCCCAAGGTAATTGGGCTAAAAAATATTTTTCTACATTTTTGACAGTAAAAAATGTAGTGGCGACTCGAGAGGTCGCGTAGCCGAAAATCAGGGCGCGACACCCTCATAGTTTTAATTTAGAAAAAAAACTAAGGGTTATGCTCTGTAGCAAAATCTAATAATTGAAACTAGTTTTGAAATTTTTTTCACGTGCAAATACTGTTAACACACATGAATGAGACACCTTCTCATTTCTGTTATAATTTCTATAACATAGTATGATTGTATAATTGATCTCTTTGGTGACCTAGTCTTGTGATTATAGGGTGTTTGCATTAAGCCCTTTGTGTTTCTGATAGATTTTTAATTAACAAACCTTGTAGGTACTGTAACCAAATTATATGGGGTGTTTTATTATGATATTGTTAGAAGTCCCACATGATGGAGAAATTCCTTCGCCATCCGAAATCCATAGAGTGAATGCGGAAGTCCTTATGACCGTGACTTTGTTCCCACAACCGAATGTGTATGCCCATACATACACCCAAATGGAACATCCATGGTCCAGACCGAAGAAACCCCAAATGAGTTCATGGTGAAGAAGAAGAACATACATTATTGATCCATTTCCGGAATCTCGAAGGTATGAGGGTGCGATGATCTTCCAGATGATAGAGCGCCTTACGGTTTTCCTTATGCTTCTCTATAGGGGAATGAGAGAGTTTTCTTGAGTGTGCCTTAGGGAGAGTATGTGTTGCCTTAGCCTTAGGTTATGAGGAAAAACCTCATCCTTATACCTTATGAGCCTTATGGATGGATGGATAGTGTTATCCTATCCTGGATAACACTATTCTCATCCTACCTTATTCTCCTTAACCTTAACACCTGAAAACCTGTTGCTCTACAAATGGGGACCATAACCCATAAAAGTAACCCCGTAGTGGTTACTACTTTAGTTGCAATAATTCTGATTCAGTCCCTTCATCAAATCAGAAATTGCCTGAAGGTATCTACACTTATTATTATTTCATGACACATATGCCCTTAGCCACCAAATTAATTACTTAAGATCATTTTATATTTTGGCTAATTACATAATGGCCATAACACAATTATAGAATTATATTTGTGACCCATAAATTGTCAGAAATTCCAACAATAGAAAGCCAAGATGCATGAAAAGGGAAAGACAAACATGATCAGGTACTTTTGCAAAAAAATTAACATCAACATGACACAATTTTTTTTAAGGCATGGGACAATATTTTTAATGACAAAGGTAGATGCTATAGATTTATTTAGGGCTGTAAGAAATAGAGTACAACATTATTTGAAAACAATTTATTTATTGATAAGCATACTCATGCAGAAAAGCTTGAGTGCTCACATCTTTGTCTACACGTGTTTGAGACTATTGTTAAAATAGTTATTTTTTTTGTTAAGTGAAAATTTTATTAAAAAGAACAAAAATTACAAATAGGAAAAAATAAATATACAATTCTCGAAAATGAGATGATAAAAATATTACATGGTTCAAAAGAGATCCACTAAAATCCAATCTAACAAAACAACAATAATAATAGCACTCCAAGTATAAAATTGAATTAGAGATCTACTAAAACCAAAATATAATTGCACCTTTATATTTACCTTTAATCCAAAATGATGATTTTTGTTTACCTTTGTGTTAACTTATGTGAAGGGTATGGAGTTAAACTAAGGCGATTTGCAAATTCGTTAATTAATTGTAATGATATCATTCATCATATCATACTTAGTGACTTAAATCTATGAAAACAATCAACACGTATTTATACATGTTAATCTCTGAGGCAAGTGTACATTAGAAAAATAAGATAATTAGTTCTCCAATCCATAATTTTCCACTACAATTTACTCTTTTAAATTCATTATTGTCATGTTAGGATAAAGTATTAACCCCTACAAGAATTTAAAGTGAGATTAACTATTGTCTAGTAAAAACACACCATTTGTGCAAGAGTGGGCCAATCATAAGATCGCTAAAACAATGGCTTTAGATCTCAAATATGGTCCGTTCGTAAATAATAGACTTCAAACTATTTGTATTAATAATGTTATTGTTTTAAGACTAGTTGACTACATATTTTTCTTATAACATAATAATTATAAGACTATTTAAGTAGGGTAAATAGATTTTTTGTAATCTAAGACTTTATTATCTCATGAATCCTATTTTTTCCTATAAAAAATACAATGGAGAAACTTTAATAATTATTGATGAATTGATTGTAATTAAAATTGGTGATTCGCTTTGTCTAAATGCATGACATCTTCAAAAGGGCGGTTTACTGTATTATACTATAGTGAAATTTGAGAATAGTATATATATATGTAGCCCCATCTTTATAAGGGAATAGGTTATTTCTATGACATTAAGTATTTGGATGTGTCTTAATGTAATAATAAAGTTGTTTGTCTTATAATTTACAAGTAAAAAATTCTATGAATAAATTCTTCAGTTACAAGGATATGATAGTATGTACTTATCATCCTCAAAACCTATTAAATAGAAATCCCATACATTAGGCTATCAAATTTATTAAATAAAACTAATTAAAATAATTTAATTAATAAATTTTGACACAAAAAGGAGAATATAAAATTCTAAGTAATAAACAAATTTTAAATTTCTTTTTGTATTATGTACATATACCGAAGGTTCATCCTATTAGGAAGTAAGTACAGCTGGCTCACCTCATTCTTTTAATTAGTTTTGAAATGATACATTAATATTATATCAGAATGAAATAATAACTTATTTTATGTTGTTATTGACTAAAATATATCACTTCGTCATCGATCAAATGTAAGTCTTTCGCCTCATATAATATATTTTTATAAATGAGACATGTTGGAAGTAATTCTCACATCTCCTCCCTCATTTTACTAGGCACTATTCAAATAGTTATTGGATTATTTCCTTTATTGCTTATTGATTTTGAAATATCCCATTAATACATCGACCAAAACCTTCCCAATTTATCTCTCTCTTCAAAATTGACTTTATTTTACCATGTTCACAAGAGGGAGGTCGATCAATTATGTTCCATCAACTTGTGAATCTCTTGTAGTAGCCACAAGTTTCAATGAATGTTATACTCACTTTTAGAAATCTCCATTTTCCAAGTGAATCCATCATAACAAGTCCTTTAGACTTCAGATGTTGTTATTATTGAGTTGAGAACCCAACTCAAAGGGTAGTACTATCTAAGGGGCAACTCCAATGCCCTTATCATGAGGCTCAATTAAAAGCCGAACATGTGGGATATGAGCTTAAAGATTGTCTTAGGGTGACTTCGGGTCATCTAATTTGGGATTTTGCTTAAACTTGAAGAACAAGATAGCACCATGATACTCCCTACACTCGAGTTGTTAGATAATGAACTCTCATATAAATAGGGTGCAGCAGACACATGATTTGGGAGGACTCTAGTAATGGTTTTGATGAAGAGTTAGATGATGTATATGCCTTGTCTCGTCTTATGAAGACTCTTTCTGCATCTAGTATAGGTAAAACATACTCATTTCCGTTAGACCTAATTAACTCATGGAAATTATACAAGCCATGACACTAAAACACTAGAAAACCTTCATGTCATTGACACACAAAGTAAATACATCATTACGTATGGAGATCACTTGTCTTCAATTGTATCCCATTTTATGTCACAAGTCAATCATATATTAACACGTGGATAAAATAAAAATTTAAAAGCAAAAGGTAATAAGATGAAGCAATCTTATTGTTTTAAGACATGAAATGAAATATTATTTGAGACATGTGATATGTTTGGACTTGTGATCTCCATCTCCCTCTCTGCAACACTTGGCAACCAAAATTCTTCTAAAACTGCAAATGGATATCTTAAAAAGAATTAAAAAGGGATTTTAAAAAAGAATTAAAAAGGAAAAATACACAACTGTATGAAACCTTTTATCGTAAAAATAACAATACCCTGTGTGAAATGAAAGCAAAACAATTATCTCGCCATATTTTTATACTATCCACTCATTCACTGATTAACTAAAACATAATCTAATAAATTGTACAAAATAAGAATAAAATGTATAAAAGCAATTATCTCACCACCTCTATCCACCTAACTTAAAAGCCAAGTTCACATATCATTTTCCTTTCCAGAAAATAGCCGGTCCGATGATCGTTCTCCCACGTTGTCTATGAATGATATGAAATATGGTTGACCATTCCAGGAAGCCGTAGGGAATGGCCCACAAATATCTGCATGTATCAATTCTAAGACGTCCGAAGCTCTATATGCACCATATTTCGATTGTTTGGTTTGTTTTCCTTTTATGCATTTAACACAAAC
>NC_032023.1:6372178-6380019 GCF_001865875.1 Lupinus angustifolius | reverse complement strand
AACAATTAAAATCAATGCACAAAGATACTGAAGTCCCAAAAAATAATTAAATTTTTTTTTCTTCGCTCGGGCGAGCAGAATCTCGCTCGAGCGAGCCAAATCTCGCTTGAGCCCTATTTAAGTCAATTTGCCTCTATTTCCTCTCGCTTGAGCGAGCCACTCTCGCTTGGGCGAGAGAATTGCAGCAAAACATGAAAAATGCGATTTCTGCATCGCTCTTCTCCCAAAAATCATCCAAAAAATCAAAAACAAGCAGCAGAAAATAACATTCAATCATTTCAAATCGTTTTGTTTCATATTGAAAAGCATAAATGTTTTCTTAATCGATTCGTAGCATAAACGAAACACCAAAACCCTAAATCAAACCAGATTTTGGGGAAGAACATGAAAACCTAATTTCATCCATAAATCAATTTGGGGTGGCTCTGATACCACTTGATGGAGAAATTCCTTCTCCATCCGAAATCCATAGAGTGAATGCGGAAGTCCTTATGACCATGGCTTTGTTTCCACATCCGAATATGTATGCCCATACATACACCCAAATGGAACATCCATGGTCCAGACCGAAGAAACCCCAAATGAGTTCATGGTGAAGATGAAGAACATACCTTGTTGAGCCATTTCCTGAATCTCGAAGGTACGAGGGTGAGATGATCTTCCAGTTGATAGAGCGCCGAATGGTTTTCCTTTAGTTCTCTCTAGAGGGGAATGAGAGAATACCTTAGTCTCTTGAAAGTGTTGTCTTGAGGTTGTGTTAGGAGAGAGCTTATCCTCATGCCTTATGTGCCTTATGGATGAGTGGATAGTGTTATCCTATCCTGGATAACACTATTCTCATCCTACCTTATTCTCCTTAACCTTAACACCTGAAAACCTGTTGCTCTACAAATGGGGACCATAACCCATAAAAGTAATCCCGTAGTGGTTATTACTTTAGTTGCAATAATTATGATTCAGTCCCTTCATCAAATCAGAAATTGCCTGAAGGTATCTACACTTATTATTATTTCATGACACATATGCCCTTAGCCACCAAATTAATTACTTAAGATCATTTTATATTTTGGCTAATTACATAATGGCCATAACACAATTATAGAATTATATTTGTGACCCATAAATTGTCAGAAACTCCAACAATCTCCCACTGGTCACACATATGATTCTCCGTCATTCAGTAGAATAACAATTTCAATATGGTACTTAAGTCATGAGGTTCTCCCACCTAATAGACTAGTCTTTTGGGTTGAGTTTTCCTCATGTGTTTAAGTCCTAACAATTGGGATCTTTCATTGAGAGTTGTGTCACAAAAATGACTACATATGGGCTGAATTAAGGTACATTACCGAATACTGATAGATGAGTAAAGCTGCCAAAAGAGAAAGGGTTACTATCCCTTTTTTTGTACCACTTCATGTGTCATCACCTTTGATTGGTTGAAAAAATTATTTAAGTTAAAATTGCAATTATTAAATATTTTTCTGACCAATTATATGTCCTGACACATAGACTAACACAAAAGAGTGAAAGAACATATGTGTACCCCTCCTCCTCGTGTACTTAATTTCTAACCATTATTAAACTAACGTGCACCATATTCTTGTCATCAATGCAACAACATAATTTTCACTTCACTTATCAGCTAGACATTATGCACCATGTCACTGGAAAGACTGGCGAAAATAGATATAATCCATTTTGAGTTAAGCTTCTTGATTCATACTCATTGAATCTTCACAATTGTGCTGAAAGTGTTGCTACTGGGGATTTTATAATACTTCTTTAATTTCTATACTTATGTAAAGAAGTTAATTTTAAATAACAACATTGGTATCAAGTTGCCACTTTTTGTATATCTAATTGACAAAGTTAAACGCAAACTTAATGTTACTTTTGTAAATAAGGAGCATGACTACTAGTGATGAATAATTTTAATTTAGGATATAAGTTGCATATTCACTTTACTAATTCGATTTTGTATTATCTTTTTCTATTTCCTTTGAAAAGCTTCTGCTACTTTGCTTGTGATCAGATACTCTTGTAATAGTTGTTTCTCTTTATCCTATACGTTTACATTTAGTGGATCGAGTTGAAGTTCTTGTTGAATTCCTTCTACTGCACTGAGAGCTCTTAAATTACTCCTGAAGCATGTTGTGAATTAGTGGCTACTCAAGTTGGTAGCTGTAAAAATCATGGTTTCATCCCATAAGAATATAGAAATTATTAACGTTCTAAGCCAACAATTCAAATGAGGTCAGGAGATACTGCATATATGCAACAAATGTATAAGAAGATCCTAATTTTTCTAGGTAATATAAGTTGATGGGTATGATTAAATAACTAATATCTTTTGGGTAGATGCAAAAATGAAAATTGACTATTTATATTTTGGTTATGCAGTTTGTTTTGATACCACTTATAGAAAAATAAAGAAGGTTGTCCACTTGCAATGCTTGTTGGAGTGAATCATCAAAGCTAAGCATTATCTTTGGTGCGACGTTGTTATTATATAATTAAATGACTAAATCAAATCAATGCATAAATGATGCTCAATAATTGTGATATGATAACTAAGATTAGATTTATTTTGCTCATTATCGACACAACTTAGCTGAATTCTAACATCTTACACTTATTTGGGATTCTAATAGAAAAGTTTTTAATTCTTCATTTTTTAGCTTCCATGACTGTTTCCACTAGAGCATGATGAATCAAGAGCTTCAATGATCCACTCAAGTTCACACAAGTTCACTAGAGGCTAAGTTTTTTTATATATTTATTAGGTCTTAAGATGTTTGCTAAGAAAGAGTCTAGGCTAGGATGAACCTAATGGAAGTCTCACAAGTTAAAATCAATCATAACTAAAATGAGAATTACATGCATATATATATGATTTACATGCACATACATAAATATATGATCATATGATTTTGATGCATTTAAAAGAGTTTTAAATCATACATCATTCAAAGTCAACATATTAATCGATTAGGGGGTTCATATCACATTGAAATATCTTTTTCGAAAAACCATTAATCGATTAAGAGTTATTTTAATCGATTAAGCATTGAAATCTTGGGAACACGTTAATCGATTAAGTATGGGTTTAATCTATTAAAGGTTGTTACAATTTCTGGTTTCTTGTATTTTAAAGAATCGTTAACCGATTAAGATTTAATGATAATTGATTAACTATCCAGAAAACATAATTGTATATTTACCCAAGTTTTCCATATTGCTTGATATATATCTTTGATAGTTAGAGAGAACACGAAAAACAGATAGATTTCACATAGTTTTGAAGATCACATTGTTCTTTCACTTTTATATCCATAGAGATATTTTCAAAGTGTTCTTTTGAAAAAGAGAGAAAAAAGAAAATCTTTATAAATATTTCCAAAGAGCTTAATTGCCATATCTTTGTAAAGAAACATTGCATCTCACATTTTCTATATTCCAGTTTTGTGAGATTTGTAGAAGGGTTCCTAGATTCTAGAAGAGTGAATATTCAACACACATATGTGCATCAATAACTTGATAAGTTTTTAGACATTGGCATAAACATATTCTCTTGGTGTGTTTAGTATCACCGTTGATAGAGAATTGGTTTGGGAATCTTAGTTGCGGTTAGGTAGTAGGTGTTGTTAGTGTAGCTTACAACAATTCTAAATGGCACAAAATAATACTTATTAGCTGAGTCACAACCAGATCGTTCTCTTTAAGATGTTTCGTGGCACTGTCCAAATTGTGCAAGAAGACTATCAATCACACATTCCCAGGATAAAACAGCCTTGATCTCTGTTATTGGATTGTTACTGCTCTGTAAGAACTGATATCGAATACACCTACCACAATATGGCTACTAGTGTCAATTCTCAAAATTCCCACAATATGGCTAATAGTGTCAATTCTTGAAACTCCCACAATATGGCTACTTGTGTCAATTCTTTTCCTACAATCTGACTACCAATGCAAGTTCTAGAAATGCCCACAATTTGGCTACCTATGACAATTCTTTCACTCAATATTGACTACCAGTGTCAGTTCTCGGAATTCCCACAATTTGACTGCATGTGTCAATTCTTAGTGCCACAGGAAGAAAGGGGGAGAAGTTTGCCGGAAATGCATCGGCAGAATATATGAGGGAGAAAGAAAAAGTTGAATGAAAGCGCATTCAACCCGGGGCGAGTTATAATGAGGGGAGAAGACCTTTATTTATAACATGAGATTTTTTCCAAGTTCCTCATCTCTCCAATGTGGGACTTGAGAGTTATTTTTTTTCCAGAACTCTTCTATGTGGGACTTGTGAGTTTTTTAGATTTCACACCCAAAAGTTCCCACTAATGGCTTCCAACAAACCATGTCACAACAATCCCCCACTTGAAATTAAAAAACGATTTTCGAGAATTTTTGTGGTTTTAATAAGAATGTGCATAAACAAAAGTGTCATGCGACTTGAATCTTTACATAGTGAGTAACATCCAGATTTTACTAGATGATTCGTAGTCTTAAACTTTATCTCCAGAATCAAACCACACACAACCTTTTCAAAGGTGTATCATATAAAGCCTGTGCGTTAAAGGTCATGCACGTCTATCCCAATATAGTGAACACTCTAGAAATTTATGCCCCTAAATTTCATAGGAAGCGGCCCTCACTTCCACATTCACATAAGTGAGTCTATCAAGAGTACTCCTATAGCCTAGGTACTCCACTCCAATTGGAGTATGGATCTTATTAAGAGTTTAACTCATCTTTACATATGCTGCAGGAATCATGCTTCTCATAATCTTATAGCATGTTCATTCTCATATCACTTTACAACTTGTTATTACCCATTGAACCTATTTCTTGGGATCTCCAGTCAGTTAGGTCGGGTTACCATCATGAGTGATCCTCGTTCTAAGGGCAATAGTCTCATACTCTTATAGGTATTATGAACTTTCTCTCTAGCTAGTCCTTTCGTGAAAGGATCTGCTAAGTTATTCTCAGTACATACATGATCCACTTTAACAGCTCTTGTGGAGAGTAACTCTCTAATGGTGTTGTTCTTATGACGAATTTGTCATTTCTTACATTATAAAAGTGGTTCTCAATTTTTGCAATACCTACGGTACTATCACAATGGATCAACACACCTGAAATTGATTTTTCCCATAGGAAAATCTCTAAAAGCAAGCTTCTCAACCAACTTGCTTCTTCATTAGTTGTTGTTAGTGCTATCATCTCAGCTTCCATAGTGGATTGAGCCAAAATAGTCCATTTCTTTGATTTTCAAGAAACAACCCCACCAACTATGCTAAATATATAGCCACTAGTTGTTTTGTAATCATTTGAAAGAATGTTCCAATCAACATCGCTGAATCCTTCTAGGACACCTGGAAACCTTCGGTATTGTAATCCAAGGTTCATTGTTTTTTTAAGTTATCTCATTACCCTTTCTATAGCATGCCAATATTCCATACTAGGTCTACTGGTAAACCTGCATAATAATCCCACAACATAGGCAATGTCGGGTCTAGTGCAAAGTGGTAATACCGAATGTTGCCAATGATGCTAGCATACTCAGCTTTTCTTACACCTTCACTAGTGTTCTTAAAAAGTTTTATACTTGGATCATATGGTGTGCTAGCAGGTTTACAGTCAAAGTATTTATATTTCTGTAAGATCTTTTCCACATAGTGAGATTGATCCAAAGAAATTCCTCTTCTGACATAGTAATTTTTATACCAAGGATTACACTTTCCTCTATAAGATCTTTCATATCAAAGTTGTTTCACAATAATGATTTCACATTATTCACAACATGAATGTTAAAATCAAATATGAGTAGGTCGTCTACATATAGACATATTATAGTGCAAATGTCATTTTCGGATTTGTAATAAATGCATTTGTTACTTTCATTCACCTTAAACTCACTTGAGACCATTAAGTCATTAAACTATTCATGTCCCTGTTTAGGTGTTTGCTTAATACCATACATCAACTTATCTAACTTGAAAACTTTATTTTCTTGCCCATGTATTACAAAACCTTCAGGTTGTTCCATATAGATTTCTTTTTCCAAATCACCATTTAAAAAGGCAGTATTAACATCCATTTGATGTACTAATAAATTATGTATAGCAGCGATCGATATTAGTACTCTAATGGATGTTATTCTAGTAACATGTGAAAATGTGTCGAAGAAATCTACCTTCTCTCATTGCTTGAAACCCTTAGCTACAAGGCGAGCCTTGTATTTATCCACTATGCAATCAGGTTTCAGTTTCTTTTTCAATACCCACTTACAACCAATAGGTTTGCAACCAGGAGGTAAGTCAGCTAAATGACAGGTCTTGTTAGACTCTAGAGAATTCATCTCATCATTTATGACATCTTGCCACAAATAAGCATCCAAAGAAGTCAAAGCTTCTTGGAGGGTTGATGGATCATCTTCCAATGTATAGACCATACAATCAAGTTTATACTCTCTAGCAGTCCTTGTTCTCTTACTTCTTCTATTTCAAACCTTTCATTTTTTATCATTATCTCTAATCACAAGTATATGACTAGTCGATGTGCCCCTGATAAGTGTCAAACATACCTAAATTTCATACATTTTTATGGCACTTATCTTAAGCAAACTGAGAAAAACCAACTTAAAAATAATACTTTTTGGATAAAATATCACAATCTTGTATATTTGTATTTCTCTTTAACGTGTTTTGTAGGATTCAGAAAGAAAAAGAAAAGAGAATAAAGACTCATGGTCAAAGAAGAAAAACAAGTCAAACTCAAGGTGCTCAAGCAGACAGCTTAGCTGGACCAAGCTACACTGAGCTGACCTGGACACCAGCCTGGCACGATCAGACCCAACCTGGCTCAGTCAAACCAACCTGCCACAAACCAAGTTGCTCAAGCAGGCAGCTTAGCGGACCTGCTTGACCACTCAGCCTAGCACCAGACAAAGCCTGACACGGTCAGAACACAAGTTTGGCACGGTCAGACACAAGCCTGGCACACGCCCAAGCTACTCAAGCAGGCAGCTCAGCGACGCCACATGTATGCTCAGCGGTGAACCAGACACCTGACCAGGTCAGCAAGCACCAAGCCACGTCTCAGTCAGCACGGTCAAAGCTGCTCAAGCAGGCGGCTTAGTGGTGCCACATGTGTGCTCAGTGGTGTGCACCCAGAATTACTTAGCAATCAAGAAACCATGAAGTCATGCATGACCTCAATTCAAGTAGCCCACCATAGGCTTTTCAGGAGTAGCTCACTATAGCTGGTCCCATAGCTCACAACTAGCTTTAGTGAGTCAAGCTTAAGGAGGTGACCAAGCTACTTGACCAAGTGGCCAAACCGATGCTGAAGGGTTTGGTCAGCTATTGAGCGGTGCAAACAAGCAGCTCAATGGTGTCAGGGAAAAATCTATAAATAGGGAGGCATTTCCTTCATTCAGATCATGATCATCCCTTAAAATATTATTGCCAAGAATTCTTCCCCGAAGTAGAAAACACAATTCTCTCTTCTTATTTCTTAGTTCATAGACTCTCTTTTTAAGTAAATTTTATAGTTTTTAGTTTATAATTCAAGAGGAGAAAGGAGAAGGCAAATGAGATGCAAAAAGCCATTTTCTAATCTCATTTGGAACTTAAAGCATCAAATCCTTGGATGGATGGCTCATGCTCCTAAGAATTTCATTTGAAAGTTGATTATGTATTTCTTCTTCTTCTTCTTCTTTCATTCTAAATTTGAATTTTAACCATTCAAGTTGGTGCTTTGGTTAATTTTATTTGTTTGAGAAGTTCTTAATGCTCTTTTTAGATTGATCACCTAAAAACTGATTTCAAGTC
>NC_032023.1:6369707-6372078 GCF_001865875.1 Lupinus angustifolius | reverse complement strand
GAATTTATTCTAACAAAGCCGAGATGGGGCAAAGAAGGAATAACTTATTCACATGATTACTAGAAATAAATTGTAACTGGAATATTCTTGAAACCATTATACCGGCGTAGGAATTTATTTCAACAAAACCGAGATGGCGAACAAAGTATAAAACCGAGTTCACTTACTTAACCAAATAAAGAAAACACACCAAAGAGAAAACTTCTCCTTTCAACAAATTGGCGCCGCTGCCAGGACAATTTGTTGAGGGGGAAAACCTCTCAAATAACTTCTTTCAATAAATTGGCGCCGCTGTCGGGGATAATGTTTTGAGGGGAAAAACCTCTCAAATAACTTCTTTCAACAAATTGGCGCTGTTGCCGGAGAGTTGCTTTAATAATATAACATTTCATATTTATATGTCATTTATCAAATAATTGTGCATAACATTTTCTTTCTCTTTTGTATAAATTTATTTTTATGTTTTGTGTTTTATGTTTTGTACATTTGAAAAAAATTAAAAACTCCACATTTTCTTTCTCTTTATTTTTATGTTTTGTAAATTTGAAAAAAATTAAAATCTCAAAAAGAAAAAAAAGAATTAGTGGAGTGAAAACCCACTAGTTAAGAAACCTTTTATTGTTGTTATAAAATTTTTAGGAGATGTGGAGGTACCCCTCATCAACTTTTTTCAGAACAACATAAGAGAGATTGAAATAAACAAGGATTAGTGGCTGGACTTTTTCTTCAAGAAGGGAAGCCACTTGAATCCTTAAAGGTTAAGTATTCACCATGTACTTTTTGATGATGATACTGTATCTTGTGATACTTTAACCAAACATCTCCATCAACATGCCTTAGTAAATGATTTTGAAATTGTCAAATTAATTTTAAAACTAAGAGCATGCTTGTTACATTTGTGCCAAAAATGAATTTTTCCAAACTTGAGAACTCCTAAAAAGTGTGTTATTTGGTTCACCATTTAATAAAAAAAATTCATGAAATTCTGAATGGATTTATTTATGGAAGTTTGGTGTGATAAAATGTGTTTTTAAGTTCCATAAATTATGTTTAGACTTCCATTTTATCACTTGGATTTGAAATATGATTGAATTTGTTTTTCTAAACATCAATTTTCATGAAAAAGCATGTTGTTTGGTTGGAATTCTCTCTATCAAATTTAACTCATGAACTTAGTATCTTAGGAAATTATAAATTCACGTGAATTGTTAGACTAACCTCAAAGCAAAATAAAATTGCAAGTTCGAAATGATTTACAGGAAAACAAGTCCAAACAAATAGACAAAAATGAGGAGTTGATGTCTAGGAGAGGATAGTGAAAACAAGGAGAATGAAATTATGTGTTCTCCTAAAAATAGTGGTTAGTTTTAATTTTCTTTTTCATTCTTTAAAAATATTATACAAACTTCCTAAAAATATTTTTTTGACTTGAGGACAAGTCAAGTACTTAAGTTGGGGGAGTGCGTATAACATTTTGAAAGAATGAAATTTTGCTGTATTTTAAAACTTTCTATTGTTTCTGCTGTATTTTAATTCCTTAGTGTGTTTATTTTTATTTTTAGTGTGCTTACTTGTTAAAATTATTTTTTAGTGTATTTATTTTTTCTTTTTGAAGATTTATTTGTTGAAAGAAAATAAAGTAAATAAACATAAACTTGGCTTAAACATTTTTCAAGATCAATGACTTTGTAAATTACAAGCTTTGATGAGTAACATGAGATGAAAAAGTGGTCATAACTTCTAGTCAACTAATTCACTCCCTAATTGCAATCTCAGTCTTACAATTGACACCAAAGCTTTTTTTTAATAAGTTATTCTCAAAACTGATCCTACATCAAAGATGGTCGCAAGATCATTCCTAGGAGAAGGTTCTAACATAAAATGCCCTCCAAGTTTTTTTGGAGAATGCTATGACTTCTGGAAAAACAAAATGAGCATATTCATAGAATCCCGAGACTTGGATATATGGAACGCAATTGAAGAAGGTCCTTATGAACCCTTCACAGTTTTAAACAGTGTAAGGAAAATAAAGCCTAAATCTTCATGGAATGATGAAGACAAGAAGAAGGTGCAATATGACCTAAAGGCAAAGAACATCCTCACTTCTGCTCTTGGAATTGATGAGTTATTTAGAGTATCTAACTGTAAATCCGCCAAGGAAATGTGGGATCTCTAGAGACCACACTTGAAGGAACGGAGGAAGTAAAAAGGTCAAGGCTAAACACTCTCTCTCAAGAATATGAAATGTTTTGAATGAAACCTCGAGAGAAGATATTGGATCTTCAAAAGAGATTCACCCATCTTACAAATCACCTTATTGCTCTTGGTAAGGTATTATCTAATAGTGATTTGAACTTGAAAGTTCTAAGAT
>NC_032023.1:6368922-6369607 GCF_001865875.1 Lupinus angustifolius | reverse complement strand
CGGAAGAAGAGCATACATAGCTTGGGAAGACAACGATACCAGTTCCGCCTCTGAACCATAATATGAGGAACAAACACATCTTTCCTTGATGGCATCTCATCATTCCGACGATGAAGAGGTAAATGACTCAAATTGCTCTTGGTAAGGTATTATCTAATAGTGATTTGAACTTGAAAGTTCTAAGATCACTTACCAGAAAATGGCAACCAAAGGTAACAACCATTTCTGAAAAGAAAAGTTTATCGAAAATGACTTTGGTTGCGTTATTTGGAAAATTGTAGGAACATGAGTTAGAACTTAGCCAACTGGATCAACATGAAGAACATAAGAAGAAAAAGAATAATATTTCTCTAAAAGCAAAAGTTGACAAATATGAGTCATCAGAGGATGAATCCGATAAAGAAGAGATAGAAGACATGAGTCTTCTTGTGAAGAAATTCAGAAAATTCCTCGAAAGGAATAAAGGTGGTAGAACTGGACAAATAAGAAAGTTCACCAAGAAAAACGATGCATGTACTTCAAATCAGACTTTTACATGCTTTGAATGTGGCAAGGTTGGTCACATGAAGATGGATTGTCCAAATTTGAAAAAGAATTCATTCAAGGGAAAGAATGAAATAAAGACCGGAAGAAGAGCATACATAGCTTGGGAAGACAACGATACCAGTTCCGCCTCTGAACCATA
>NC_032023.1:6367343-6368822 GCF_001865875.1 Lupinus angustifolius | reverse complement strand
TAGTTGGTAAGAGAATAAACAATATATATATGATTGGTATGAATTCATCTTTACCATTAACATGTATAGTTGCAAACGATAATCATGATGCATGGCTAAGGCATAGGAGAATTACTCATATACACATAGACCATTTGAATAAACTTATAAAGAAAGACTTAGTTGTTGGTTTACCCAAAATGAAGATTGTTAAACACAAATATGTAGTGCTTGTCAAATGGGTAAACAAACAAAAACTTCTTTCAAACCAAAGCATATGGTTTCTTCTGATAGACCATTGCAGCTACTACATATGGACTTGTTTGGCCCCTCAAGGACAAAAAGTTATGGTGGTAACTACTATGCTCTTATTATAGTAGACGATTTTTTGAGATATACTTGGACTCTATTCTTAGTTCATAAGAATGAGGCGTTCAAAGCCTTTAGCATTTATGCTAAAAGAGTTCAGAATGAAAAATCTCTAAAATAAAATCGTTGCTATAAGAAGTGATCATGGGTGAGAATTTCAAAACTCTACTTTTGAAGAATTCTGTGATGATCTTGGTATCAATCACAACTTTCCTGTTCCTAGAACACCACAACAAAATGGTGTTGTAGAGAGAAAGAATAGGTCTTTAGAAGAACTGACTTAAACAATGTTGAATGAAACTAACCTCCCAAAATATTTATGGGCAGATGTAGTAAGTACTGCTTGTTATGTTTCGAACCGAGTTCTCATAAGACCGGTTCTTAAGAAAACCCCATATGAACTCTTTAAAGATAGAAAACCAAACATTTCTCATTTGCATGTATTTGGTTGTAAATGTTTTGTTTTAAATAATGGAAAGGATAACTTGGGCAAATTTGATGCAAAAGCAGATGAATACATCTTCCTAATCTACTCTCTTACGAATAAAACTTACATAATTTATAATAAAAGAACACAAGCCATGGAAGAATCCGTTCATGTATCTTTTGATGAAACCAATGCTGAGATAAAAGATGTGATAACTCTTGATGAGGAGGAACTACCAAGTTCTTCTTCAAATGAAATTTCTATTATTGAATCTACAACTGATACTGAGCAATTGAAAATGAATGATAACCTACCATCTCAAGAGGAGCATACTCATTCATATTTACCAAAAGAGTGGAGAACTCATCGATACCATCCAATTGACAATATTATTACTGAATTAAATATGTGTATCACAACCCAACGAATGCTTGATAAAGCTTGTCTTAACATGACCTTCATCTCTCAAATCGAACCCTCCAAGATTGATGAAGCAATCGAGGATGAACACTGGATTCTTGCTATGCAGGAAGAATTAAACCAGTTTGAGAGAAATGAAGTTTAGGAACTTGTTCGTAGACCTAAAAATATGCATGTTATTGGAACTCGATAGGTATTTAGAAATAAATCTGATGAAAATGGTATAATAGTTAGAAATAAAGCTAGACTAGTAGCTCAAGGATACAACCAGGAAGAAGGTATCG
>NC_032023.1:6334941-6367243 GCF_001865875.1 Lupinus angustifolius | reverse complement strand
GTCTAGTTTGCTCTGGTTGCTAGACTTGAAGCTATTAGGCTATTACTCGCATATGCTTGCTCTTTGAATTTTCAGTTATATCAAATGGATGTAAGGAGTGCTTTCCTCAACGGCTACATTCAAGAAGAAGTGTTTGTTGAACAACCTCCTGGTTTTGAAGATTACAAACATCCTTCTTATGTCTACAAATTAAAGAAAGCTCTCTATGGCTTAAAGCAAGCTCCTCGCGCATGGTATGATCGTCTAACTAAATTTATACTTGAAAAAGGTTTCAACAAAGGAAAGGTCGACACTACTCTCTTCATAAAGAAAATAAATCATCATACTCTACTTGTTCAAATTTATGTAGATGATATTATTTTCGGTTCTACTAATGAGTTGTTATGTAGTGATTTTGGCAATATGATGCAATGAGAGTTTGAAATATGATGGGGAAGTTAAATTACTTCCGTGGATTACAAATCAAACAACTTGACAATAGTATTTTTGTAAGTCAAGCTAAATACTACAAAAATTTGCTAAAAAAAATTTGACATGGATGGATGCAAGCAAATAACTACTCCTATGGGATCTGGAACTTAAATCGATACAGATGAAGCAAGAAAATCCATCGATATATCGAAGTATCAAGGTATGATTGGATCTCTTTTATACTTAACTGTCAGTAGACCTGATATTATGTTTAGTATGTGTCTGTATGCTCGCTATCAATCCAAACCAAAAGAATCACACTTAGTTGTTGTTAAGAGAATCGTGAAATATCTTAAAGGCAAAACTAATGTTGGACCGTGGTATCCAAAAGAAAGTATATGTGACTTGGTTGGATATTCAGATTCAGATTTTGCAGGATGCAAAACTGAGAGGAAAAATACAAGTGATACATGTCATATTTTAGGGAATGTTTTAGTTTCTTGGTCATGTAAGAAACAAACATGTGCAACCCTAAGCACTACTGAAGCTGAATATATTGCAGCAGGTAGTTGTTGTGCCCAAGTGTTGTTGCTTAAGCAACAATTACGAGATTATGGTTTAGATTTGGGTTGCACTCTTCTAAAATGTGACAATACTAGTGCAATAAACCTCACAAAGAACCTGGTTATGCATTCAATAACCAAACAGATTGATATAAGACATCACTTCCTTAGGGACCATGTCCAAAAGAAGGATGTGTATGTAGAATTTGTTGATGCTTATAACCACCTAGCAGATATATTCACTAAACCTTTGGCAAAAGAACCTTTCTATAAAATTAGACGAGAATTAGGCATTCTTGATGAGACATATTTAACTTAAATACTTATATATGTTTATATGTATGCTTCATTATATCTATTTCATGCCTACTTGAACTTAAATGTGTTCATTAATATTTAAAAAATTCAATTTTTGGGTTAAAAATCATTTTCATAGCTTAATTTTGCCTAAAAATAAGTTTTTCTGGGGTCAGTAATCGATTACACTAGAGAGTAACTGATTACAGGGTTGAACAACGTATTTCAGTAACCGATTACCCAAAGTAAGTAATCGATTACTCTGAGTTGCTGTTTGAAAATTTTAAATTTTTTAATTTGAGTAACCGATTACTCTGCGCTGTTATATATATATATATATATTGTACATTTTTAAACTTTTTCAAACTCATCTTGCTCACTCAACTCATGCTCTATCTTTCTCAAAACCTAAAGTCTTCGTTTTTGATCTGTTTTAAGTGATTTCTGTATCTATTCTTATCACATTTTTACTCCTAAACACTTCTAAATCTTCATTTTCGTGTTTAGTAACCTAAATCAAAAACAATATAAACTCTTTTAAACCTTCATTTTTGTGTTTAGTAACCTAAATAAAAAACCATCAAATCTCCAAAACCTCAAAACCTAAACCTTCAACACCGAAAATCCATGGCTTCCTCTTCAAAAACCAAGAAGCAACGCATCTCGATGACTCAAAAGAGGCAAGGAAATAACTCTATGGAGTTCAACCCTTTGGATTTGGCAAGGCTTCTAGCTAATGAGGAACAACGCAAAGTGTTTGAAGAACACTTCCATGGACGCATCATTTTCACTCCAAAATTCGATAATGCAGGAAATTTTGAGTTTGAAGATTTTCTTTTCCCTGATCTTTTACGTCAACAAAACCTTTTTGATTTTTGTTGTGAGATAAATGAAATTTATCCAGAACTTACGCGAGTATTTTACTGTAACTTGAACTTTCGGAAAAATCGTCTTACTTCCTATGTTAAAGGAAAAGATATTGTTTTGGATCTTAAAACCTTTATTTCATTGTTATGTAACATACCCTCTCAAGGTAGAATAACGGGTTACGACCTTGTATGTGAATGGGATTATTATGATCAGAAGGATTTTTATCATACTTTATGTAGACTTTCAAAAAGGGAAATAGAAATACGTAAGCAACAGGGCTTTGGTGAGACCGTAAAAAACTGAGACATCCTATCTGCTGGATATCTCAAGCTTGATGACCGTTTGCTTCATTATTTTTTGAGTTATGTCATCTTACCAAAATTTTCAAATCATTCTCAAATAAGTGACATAGAACTCCAATTGATGTATGCTTTAAAGTTTAACATCAAGATCAATTGGGCTCTAATGATAATGAGACAAATGTGGACTGTTAGAGGTCCTCAAAGTCCTTTGCCATATGCAATCTTCATAACCAACATTCTTCAACATTTCGGTGTTTCTACAAATGGCGAAACAAAGGTGCCTCTGAATCTTCAAGAAAGCCAAATTGATGTGGATGTGATCCACAAAATGGGTTTTATCCAAGACCCTCAAACCCGCACCTATAAACATAGAATCGATAAACCGACTGCTGCTGCTGATCCATCTGAACCTGAACCTCCTAATCCTCCTGAACCACAATCGTCTAAGTTTCATGCTCAATCATCCTCATCTACTGCCATGCCTACGAACCAAATGATTATGGATGAGTTGTTTTCTCTCCGAGGCTACATCACTAACCGGATGGATGCTCTCGACTCTCAGAATCAACATATTCAATATGAACTTCATTGCCTCTCCTCTAGGATGGATAGAATGGATATTAATGAAGACAATTTGGAGCCTGAGTCTTATAATATCTGTTGTTAGGATTTTCTGGTTGTATTATTTTCAAAATTCGGACAAATTTTTAATTCTGCTTATTTATTGTTTTTAAGTTATTGCTGCATATTTCTGGACAACTTACTTTATGATGTTTTGTGCTTTATTGTTCCATTCCTGGATACATGTTTGAAACATTTTATTTATGCATTGCAATACGTGCTTATCTATATCTTGATCCATACATGAGTATATGATATCATATTGATATATCTTGATTATATAAGTGTATGTATGCTATATATATTGTGCTGGAATCTCTTTGCTTTTCTACTTTTTGATGAAGTCAAAAGGGGGAGAAAAGTTGGGGGAAGTGTATTTTCTGTAAAATTATTTCAAGCACATTACTCCAAAATAAAGGGGGAGCATACAAAATAGGAGGAACATACTCAAGTCAACCTTCAACATATCTCAAAGTATGCTGCTATCAAGAAAACTACATTGTCAAGAAGATCTTGGTTTGTCATCATCAAAAAGGGGGTGATTGTGAAGAAGATCTTTGCTCCTGACCTTGGCAAGGTTTTGATGAAGACACCAACATCACCAAAAAGAAAAAAATGAAGATTACGTATAAAGACCAAGAAGATTAAAGCTTCAAGACAATTAGTCTAAGTCTAAATAGGTACTTCTATCCTATACTCTTTAATATACTAAAGTAGTAATGCTCAAAATATTTTAAACGGAATTGAAACACTTCAAGTTTTAAACGAAAACATTTTTCAAAATATTGTGTAACAAGTGACTGAAATTTGAGTAACAGGTTACATGAGTGAGAATCAGTTATCCAACAATATTTAAATTGGAGTAACCGATTACTCAAATTTGAGTAACCGATTACTCTAAGTGAATTTTAAATTCACTGTTGGACAGAGAGTTTGAGTAACCAATTACTCAAGTGAGTAACCGATTACTCTATGTAATTTTTCAAAATGTCATGTTTGGGTAACTTATTACCCACTTGTTGTAATCGGTTACTAAGAGTTGTTACATCAGTTTTTTAGATTTGAAACTCAATGATTTTCATCCCAAACGAAATGCCTTCATCCCAAACAATTCTTACTCTTTCATAAAGGCACAATGACTGATTGGAAAGCCTATTTAAAGGCCTTAGAACTCACAATGAAAAGAACTTTTTGAACAACTCTTTCATAACTCTTTCACACTTTTCTCACAACTTTCCTACACTTTTCTAAAATAGTTTTCTGCACTTCTAGCAACATGAACTCAAACTTTCAAAGCTATTTTTCTGAGTTGCTTGAAGTAAAGTGTTTCAAAGTTTTGTAAACATAAAAGAGTATTATTTACTAAGTATACAAAAGAGTTGATTGGATTACAAGTGTTATTATATTTCATACTTGTAAAGGCAATCCAAGCCATCATTCAAATTCTTCATTCGTTGTAATAACTTTCTTTCACAGGGTGTGAATAGAAAGGGGATAGAGTTACTTGGAAAGGTGTTTTCCAAGGTGATAAGTATTAGTGAGTGTGTAAGGTATATGGAGATCTCGGTGTGAGATATTGTAATTTCAACTCATAATATTTAGTGGAAAATCTCTTGTGCTGCAAAGGTACTGAATGTAGCCTTCGGTGGACAAGAAGGTGAACCAATATAAAATCCTTGTGTACTCTCTTCTCTCTTACCGCTTTGATTCATTCTTGTTTATTTTCTGCAATATTATCCGCTGCACTTTAACTCTTCATTTTGTAGAAAAAGTGGTCATAATTTCTAGTCAACTAATTCATCCCCCTCTTAGTTGCAATCTCAGTCTTACATTGAATGGACTACAATAATCACAAAAATCATCAGACAACCCATTCAGAATAAAGTTCTTTACACACGTAATCATTTTCATTCTAGAGAGCTATTTCAATAGCTAGTTTATCTTTTTTCTCTTTTTTGCTTTTTCTGGCAACACTAGATATCGGTTTTCAGAATGTGGACAACTTTTCTCATTGTGAGGAAAAATTTCATCTTATATTGTCACCGTTTGAAATTTATCCCATCAAACTGAAATGGTTTGTTCAGGTCATAATTGTTTGGTCCAGTAATATTATCAACGAATGCCATTATAGTAGAAACATCTTAAAATTGTTGTTACCGTAGCTTGCAACAATTCTAAATGGCACGAAATAATTCTTACTGGCTGAGTCACGGCTAGGTCGCTCTCTTTAAGACGTTTCGTGGCACTACCCAAATTGTGCAAGCAGACTATCAACCACGCCGTCCCTATGATAAAACAATCCATATCTATGTTATCGGATTATTACTACACTCTAAGAACCAATCTCGAATACACCCACCACAATATGGCTACCAGTTCGAATTCTCGAAATTCTCACAATATGGCTACTAGCGCCAATTCTTGAAACCCCCATAATATGGTTACATGTGTCAATTTTTTCCCACAATTTGGCTACATGTGCCAATTCTTTCCCTCAATACTAACTGCCAGTGTCAGTTCTTGGAATTCCCATAATTTGGCTGCCTGTGTCAATTCTTAGTGCCACGGAAAGAAAGGGAGAGAAGTTTGCCAGAAATGCATCGGTAGAAAATATGAGGGAGAAAGAAAAAGTTGAATGAAATCACATTCAACTTGGAGCGAGTTATAATGAGGGGAGAAGACCTTTATTTATAACATGATATTTTTTCCAAGTTCTCCATCTCTCCAATGTGGGACTTGAGAGTTATTTTTTTTCAAAACTATTCTATGTGGGACTTGTGAGTTTTTTAGATTTCACACCCAAAAGTTCCCACTAATGGCTTCCAACAAACCATGTTCCAACAGTAGGTGTCTTCACGAAGGCAAGAGGTCTTGGATAGAGCGAGAAATCAGCTGGGGCCAGAATCGCGAAAGGTGTTGGTATCTGAGCAGGCGAGTTGGGTGACCAAACCGGGTTTAGGGCTCAACGGATCCAAGAAAGGAGTTCTTGCGTCTTGTATTGGAATTGTGTTTGTAAGAAACAAATATATTCCACAATGAAGAAAAATCTCTCAAGATCAGAATGGGAGGCATGAATATAGTTTGCAAGTGGACCAGCAAACGAACAAGGATAAAAGTCGTGTCTCATTCTTCTCAACCCTTAACTCTTTACATTTCCGTATTACTTAATTTACTTAACTTGACATGCATATTTTGTTCTGTGCGTTTATTGTTCTTAATCATCTGTAAGAATGCATATAAGTTTAGTTAAATTTTGGTAATCTTGGAGATCAAAGAAAACTGTTTTTCATAGAAAAAACTGAATAATCGATTACATTCTTTAGTTAATCAATTATCTGCATAACGAGTTAATCGATTATATATGGTGTTAATTGATTAAATAGTGAGTGAATTTATAAAATTTGTTTGTTAATCGGTAATTATATACTATATCACCTATTCACCCCTCTATGTGAGTTAGAGAGCCCTGTGAGACCCAACAAATAAATGTACACAAACTAAATACCTAATAACAAAGTAAACCAAAACTGTTTCCTTAGATTTTTTTCTATGAAAAGCTTCTCTTTATCCTATACGCCTATATTCAGTAAACCACGTTGAAGTTCTTGTTGAATTCCTTCTACTGCAATTCTCAGCTCATCCTCTCTAGTTGTGATTCCTGTAAGCTTGTCCATGTAGAGTTTGGCCAGATCACGTTAGTTCTTGTTGAATTCATAAAGAGCAACTACTCTTCCAAGATAATCATATAATTACATGAAGTTCAAAATAGCAATAGACATTACAAAATTGAATTACTAAAGTTAATAGGCAATTTATATCATGAAATTGTTCATCAGTCTCATTCTTAAATAATTACAATATTAACTTAAATATTTTTTTTCCGATTAATCAAAGTTGATAGCACATATAGCGATACAAAAATGGGACAATTGATGTGGTCCCATTATCTTGATACCAATCTTGTTATTCAAAATTAACCTGTTTACATAAGTATAGAAACTAAAGTTACTTAATCAAAAAAGAAGCATTATTAAAATCCTCACTAGCGTCACTTTCAACACAAATGTGAAGATCCTTTGAGTAAGAATCAAGCAGCTTAACTCAAAATTGCTTACATATGTTGGTCAGTCTTTCAACGACATGGTGCTAAGCACAATGTCCAGATATTAAGTGTAGTTGAAATTATGTTGTTGCATTGACAACAAGAATACAGTGCCTTCCTTTAATATGCATCATACCGAAACACCTCGTACAATTTTAAGTTACACTGCATACAACGTTTGTTCATTAAAAATCTACCTGTAACACAAAGGACTTAATACAAACATCTTATAATCACAAGACAAGATCCCTGGATAAATCAATTATCTAATCATATCATCTTATAGAAGTTGCAATAGAAACCTGAAGGTGCACCAATTATGCGGTTAATAGTATCAAAATTATCATAAACTAGTTTCAATTACTAGATTATGTTACTGAGTATAGCCCTTAGTTTTGATCTATATCAAAATTATGAGGTTATAACTCATCTCCTTGACACTTGCATTGGATCCTCCCTCATAAACTTGATTCCACCACTTAAACTCAATTTTCCAAAATGGGCAAACCCTAATTTGTACTCAATTCAAAATTTCGCTCATAATCCCATTTTATAAATCTAGAGACATATATAACGAAAGACAACAACTATATTAAAAACAATCATGAAAATGATACCAAAGAAAGGTGCATTCATATGTACTGAAATCGATGGTTCTCGAACGAAAACAATTGTTGCGTTTGGGACAAGGATGGTGACATCATTAACAAGGGCACACGATAATAGATGGCAGCGGTTGAGGATGTCGCTTGAGAAGAGCAAAGGAAAAAAAGATGAAGTTGTCTTCGGATTTGCGATGTAGGAGTTGTGAGGGAGCAGAGGAAGAGATATGTTTTTCAAGGATAGGTTATTCTGATCTATGAGGATGATGATGTCATTTTTCCACATTATGAGGATCTTTTCCACAGCTAGGACATTGTAAACTTAGCTACTTTACATTGACTATCTAAAGTCATACCTTCAAATATGATTCCATGAGTTATTTTCTGAATCTCATGAGATTGGATCTTTAGTGACGTGTCATTTGTCATCTAGTAATTTAGCTAGTGACTCACAACATAGTTTTTAGTGCTTGCCTCTAAAATAACATATTCCCTTTCTAGCTCAACACAGATTTCCTTGATACAATCTTAAAAGTACTCTAATAAATATAAAGTTCCTCACAAAGTTCATTCTTTTCCCTGCCATTTCAACTTAGAAAGATGTGAAAACACCCCTCTCTATAAGGATGATGCATTCCGAAGTGTAAAATGAGAGAGAAAGAATTTCATAGTTGGGATTGTGATAGGCAAATTCCTTAGTAATCTTAATTCTCTTCAAAAAAATTTCTTCTTCAACACTACTTGGATATCACTATTTAGATACGGAGGTAGATTTCTCAAAATTAAGAATATTTTTTTATTTTATTTGTTTTTATCATCTTTTCATGTTATATCTCTCAAACCAAAAATGGTTTTTTATATCTTTAGTAGAAATGACATAAGAAAACATCTTAAAATTATTATTATCAAATTAAAAATATTATTTGTCATCAAAAATATTATTTAAATAGGTCGCGTATTAAGTTATCATCTTCAAAGATGTCTCATGATATTATAAAAACTTGCACAAACAGATTGTCAAACATGACATTCTCAAGATAAAATAACATAGTTCATTGTATGAGATAATTGTTGCATCGTAGAAACCGCTCTAGAATTATTGCCTCAATATAACTTTTACTACCCAATAATATGGATAATGCACATTCACATATATGGCTACTGTTATGGCTATTGTTAGTCAACAATATGACTAGTGTCACTCAACAATATCACTGTGTCACTCAACAATAGGACTAATATCACTCAAGAATATGATTATTGCCTGTCAACAATATGGCTAATACTACTTAAAAGAAAAAGTTGCTACTGCTAAAAAAGGATGTTGGCACTAAAAGAAAAGGTTATCACTTATAGATAAATCTACTACTACTCAAAGATAAAGTTGTTGCCCTTCAAAGATAAGGTTATTGCCCTACAAAACAAAGAGAAAGCTGCTACCACTCAAAGACAAAGTTGTTGCTAATCAAAGATCCTAAAAATTATAAAAAAAGAAAGGGGGAGAAGTTAGATAGAAATAACATCGAAGAGAAAGCTCAAAAATGTTATTTAATTGAGATTTTTTTCGATAGAAGAGGATTGTGTATATAGAATTTGGAACTTCTCAAGTGTATACGTTATGACTTCATTTTTCAAATCACTTATAATCAATGTGACACTTCATATTCTTTAATTTCAACTCAAATCCAACAAAAATGAATTATAAATTTAGTGTTCTAAATTGCAGACTACATCACGTGATGCGGCCGTAACATTGCGGTTGGGGTGACCGCTATAACTGCATCACACCGTGATTGTGGTGTGACACCGAATCATAATGATGTAACCATAATAGGCCACAATGTAATCATATCGAACCACATTTAGGCCGCATCAGACTGCAATACAACTACATTGGTATGAGCAATGACTGTAATTCGCATCACAATGGCTACAATGACCGCAATAATAATAAACACAACCACAACAGTAAACGCAATTTGAAAAATTTAATAAATCTTAAATATATGGCTCATTAAACCCATATTTATCTCACCTAGTTGTTTTTATCTTATATAAGAAGTTAACACCATCCTCCCACCCATGCCTACCTGGATAGATAATCACTTACTTCAACCATTCTGTTAGAATCCAGAAAGGAAAAAGAAAATGGGATTTTTAACCACTTCCAAGGGGTCTTTCCTCCAAGTAGCCTTAAGCATGTAATAGTTCTTATTGCTTTTGAAATGGATGATTCTAGAATCTGCTAAGAAATGAGAAACTGGGGCAGGAAAATAAAGAGACAAACATAATGAGAGGAAAACAAAGAGCCCTTATTAAGTGGGATCTTATTAGATTCTTGTGCTTCAATATTTACGACTTACACTTTATATACGCAAATTGAAAACGTTTAGTGGGTTCATTTTCTCTGCAATTATTACCTGCCTGTAAAATTCCATCAGTCAGCCATCCAAACAAAATGATAAACTGACGAAGTAGACAATCCTTAAACTACATACCTTAACAACCTTTTCTGTGTCGGCAGGAACATGCCACAACTACTTCACCAATGATTTGGTAAAAATCAATTGAGGTTATTTAGAAAAAAGGGACCTCTTAGTAAATGCCATTTTTTAAATTACAACTTTTCATGAAATTCCCTTTTCTAATTATAGCCGGATGGAGAGATTATCAGTTAATAGCCTAATAACATTGGTGATTTTTTAATGGAAACCATGTCCAAAAACGTTGGCACCATATCCACACCATCAAGCTAAACCGTAAAACTTCACATTAAGTGTTTTAAATTGCAGTGACAGTTCCAATTGCGGTTACTGCAATTGCGCACATTGCGATTGTTGTAATGTGAATTACAGCTGCTGCGATGTGATTTATTTTGTGAATAAAAAATGTTTTTGAATTTGATACAGTCCAACGCATTGTGATGCAACTCAAATGTGATCTGATATGATTGCACTATGGCCAATATGGCCACATCATTATAATTCGTTGTTACACCATAAATTACATAAATTACAGTATGATGCAGTTGAGATGATCATCACAACTGCAATATTATCATCACAACTGCAATATTGCGGCGCATAGCAGTCAGCAACTTGAATAACTGCTTAACATAATACTGAATCCTCTAAACCTATGTAATGACTGCTTGCCTGCTACCACCCACCCCTTCCACATCTGTAATCTTTCCTTTACCAACTCAATGAATAAAAAACAAAAAAAAACAGAAATAAATTGGCACATCAATAACTAGACCAAATTTATTGTAACAGCTGTCTGCTAAGGAAAACTGAAATGTTTTGCATAAACTTAAAGTAAAACAAACTTCCTCTGAAGAGAGATAGGTCATTAATCACAATTACCATGAGCTTTCAATTTCATAGTACTAGTGCAAAAATGTAGATCTTTAGACTAAAGTTTTCGGTGTCTAGCACAAGCTGGAGCATCAAAGTTGGGGTATACAATAAATGCAAAGGATAAAGGTGCTATGTATACAGGGGAATGTACATTACTGAGTACTGGTTCCAATGTTGGAATATCTCCCTTGTTAGTTAATTGTAGTGGAATACCGTTCAGGACCATGGTTTGGCTCCGAAGATAATCGTCTTTTGGAGTCAAATGGTACTCCTCTCTGAATGTGACTTCTGATCCTTTTGTTCCAACCCAGGAAAACACATTCTTGAGATTTTCAAAGAATGAATTTTCTTTATGGATGCTTTTGGTCACTTCATTTCCTTCAATCAAATGACTTTCAACAGTGAGTATGAAATGAGTCTGGTTGCTTAAGTTAATCAGTAGTAACGTTACACCCCCCTGCAGAATGAAATTCACAAATTTCAGGAATGCAAAAAGTAATATTAAGAGCTAACAGATCCTTTGGATGCCTAGCATATACTATATCATAATATCTCACTATAATATCTCACAGAATGGGGTAGGGGGAGGTAGATGTATGCAGTCTTATCCTCGTAAGCAAAGAGATGGTTTCGAAGATTTGAATTCATGACCTCTAGGTCACAAGGGAAAGCCTTACCGTTGTGCCGGGACTTACCCTTTTAAACGAATATAATCTTAAAAATCATATAAATAAATAAAAACGATTCCATTGTGGGGACAAAATTAAAGGAATTCTAAATATCTAAAATTAAATGTTTAAGTATTAAATGGAAACAAAAATGATTTATTCAAACTAACAATTGTAATCCAATTTCATTTGTTGACTCAACAGCTTATGTTAGACTTAGACATAAGGGAAGCAATCTGGTTCCACATTTGTTTGTGCAATGTGTATTTCAGCATTT
This sequence comes from Lupinus angustifolius, assembly GCF_001865875.1. NCBI lineage: Eukaryota > Viridiplantae > Streptophyta > Magnoliopsida > Fabales > Fabaceae > Lupinus > Lupinus angustifolius. The sequence continues at coordinate 6,355,171 of NC_032023.1, read as the reverse complement.
TATGAGGAGTAATTTTTTTTAATACCAATACATATATATCGACAACAAACAGCACCTAAATATAAGCCAGTCAGAGTGACTTAGTGGTGTTCTACTGTGTGGTTTCGGAAACAAGATCATAAATGTTAAAAGCTTTGTGCCACCATTGCACCTAAAAAGCAGGCACCAAAATTAAACCTAATGAATCAGCTATGAAACTCATAGTATATAAGCATAGGAATATGGTGAAGTTATATAGCACATGCAATCCATATTTGTTGCTATCACCTTGATTCTGCCCATAATCGAACTAAAATTCAATCTCCATACACTTAAGTGCATATAAATCCATGTGACATATTCTTGATTCTCAAAATCAAATTTAAATATCAAATGCTATCTTAATCTTCAAAGATGTCATATCAGCTTAGATAATGGTAATCAAACAACACATATAGAATAATGAACCCCAAACTCATGTCATATCATTCTATAGACATTGAACTAAAGTAGCTCACTTACTCTGTCTTTTGAACAATGAGCATAAGTGCGTAAAAAGGGTGAAGAAACATCAGTAGAAACTTCAAGTACCGTCTTTCCCATTAGCCGATGCCACAAAAGCGCACTATTCAGAAGAAGAAAAAATATATCTAGGATTAGATATGTTCAGCAATGATATAATCATTATATATCTTCAAGTGACCATCAAGATGAAAAAAATTATAGAAGTATATATATTTTCTTTTATTTTTTGCAATTCTCTATTGGCACTTGCCTGTAGAAGTCTGGATTAGGAGTAAAAGTGGTGGTATTGAGAAGACCATAGTTCCCTCCAATTAAAGTCTGTCTGCAATAAACTTGAGTACTGTAGCTGGATGCCATTCCAAGTTGATCTAAATACCTATGAGTCATTCAAATTTCCGAAATAACAATTAATCACAAAAATTATTTTGCCGAGTAAAATAATAATTCCTTTAGCACCAACAGAGGAACACAAAATGATAGAAGAAATGACCAAGTTTACCAAAAGCTGTTAACAAATGTGTTAGAAACATAACGACCACCACTGTTGTATGCCCCACCAGCTTCTCCTACCCATGCAGAAGTCCAAGGACCATGTTTTTGAATGGTTTCCGTAAGATTGCTAAAAATAGATTCTATCTTGCTCAAGCGCACAGGATCTAGAATCTTCTGCTCAAGATGTGCATCACTACCTAAAAGATAGAATTAACTTCGAAACTGATTAGCAAATAGAATTTTCTCAGCAAGTAAACAAAATACAATAACCCCGATACAAGTTCACATTCAATTAAATATATCAGCTACTTGTGAATGTCTCTCAATGCATAGGAAAGTTAGCATTTATGGGAAAATTAAGCACAAAAGCACGGTGCATTTAAGTACACGATGGGGTAGTTTTGCCTGTTGGCATGGCACACTACCATGTAGACATTCATAATGGTGTAAACGACTTTTGGTAGCTAGGATAACCAAGGAGGTGGGGAAGTACAGAGGTGAGGCTAAGGGGTTTCGCTACAAAAATTGGCATAGCCAACCTTCAATGTACAATAGCTCTTTGGTTAATAATCTTTTGTCAAAATTTCACATTCTATATTACCTTGCATTTATTTGGTTTTTCAGAAAGGGAAGCATTGTTGCTTTGACGAATATAATATATAAATGAGAAGAAGCAGCAACCCTTTTGTTTATGAAATAAAAAGGCAATAATGAACCAATGAAACATGTGTCTTATTCCCTCAACTGATAGTAACCAATGACAGTGTTATACTACTTACAGTTACAAGAAACCAGAACAGACGAAAAAGAGGAATTACACCAAACATATTTCAGAGTATTAAATATCTGTAAGAATGACTATAGTAGAAAGAACTAAATAAGTGACAAGCAAACCTGGGCCTAAGTTATATAAGTGATGCGTCAGAACATTAATTATGCCTGAACCCGAAACCTGAAGAAGCTTGTCATACCACTCCTTTTGATAAAATCCCCCGGGTGCTACAAGCAAAGGTTTGAAGTTGGAGTTCTCGTATAATGCATCAAGAATTTGTTTAAGTTTAATCAAGTCTTTCCCATACTGTGCAACACCGACAGATGCTCCAATGCCCTTACCACTCAGCTCATTACCTACAGCAGCATATGGAAGATTACGTCAAATGAAACAAAATGAACATACAAGATAATACAGACCATTTCCTACCAAGTTCCCATGAATCAATCTTGTATCCCTTTGAGATAGTGTACTTTATAAAATCATAAGTATTCCCAGGGTCCCATTGTCCATCCCAAACATGATGACTAATCTGGTGCTTCCCACGAAGTGCGTTCAGTCCAAATGTCACAATGGCCCTGCAAGTGTGTAAATCTAATTTAGCTATACCACGGGTAATCATCCCTACCCACCCCTTTCTAATTTAGCTATAACACATATATAGAGATTGGGTGTCAATTAAACTACCAACAAACATTTGCTGATATTTAAATTCTGTTTATATTTATATACCCAAAGTAGGGTTTGTGAAGTGTATAAGGTCAAGCTTGGACCAATACATTAACTTTCACTTTAACAAAACCGATCACTAATATTTACCAATAACGCAACAGAGACAACCATAAATAATAAACAAGAAAGGAAGGGATGTAAAAGTGCATATTATTAGAATAACCAACATATTTTGAAGGGTCATTCCCAACCAACGGTGAGGAAATAACTCATAATGAAAGTAGTGAACCTTCGACTCCAATGAAGGGAACTCAAATTGTATGTATCGCTATGATAAACATTTAGATAGAAAGAGGCATCCCCACAGCAGAAATCACTTTGTTATACACATATACCTAATTTTATTTTTCTCACTTGTGCTTTGGCCTGAAGGATGTGGGGAAAGGAAGCAGAGAAGATAATAAAAAATCTCGATGTTAAAATTCTCACCCTGTCTCATTGAAAAAATGATGCAGCTCGTCCCACCTTTTCATGTGTAAACATCCCTTTGAAAATCCAAACAAACCGTCTTTCATCTTTTGAAATGGATGACAAGGAGACTCCAAACTTCCTACATCATACACTACCTGGTCTTGCAAAGAACCTCCAAGTCTTATCCTCAAAGGCTTGAGAGCTATCATGAAACCATTATGAAAAGAATAAAACCATGCTTAAAGTACATATTCCATACCATAAATAACGACATTCATAAAAAAACAAACATCGTGACTTATTGCAGTGAGAATTGAGTAACCGAATTTTCTAAATCATATGGACTTCAGTAATACAAATATACAGACCTTGGATCGCCTTGGCAAGAAAAGGATGGGTCAAGTCCTGAAAAAATCAATTCAGATTGCATTGAGCAGTAACTAAAATTGCTTGTCTGCTTCCCGGAATTCTAAATGGGAATTGTGGTGGAAGAGATCCATAAACTCATGGTTCATTTGCGAGTTGTGTTTTGGAAGAGAAGGAATGGAAATGTAAAGCCTCAAAGCCATGAGATACACTTGTGGTATGACTTTTTTCCCCTTGTTCCCCTCCAAAACCCAACTCAAGTTGTATTTCTGAGTAGTATTTTGGAAGGGAAGAAAAGGAAGGAAGTGAAAGAGAATGCTTAGGAGACGTGAAATATACTTGTAAGATGATTATGAAGCTTCATTCTCTTCCCCCCAAAACCCAACTCGTAAACAAACCATAAGAGTGTTCATTTCATTTTATACACAATTGAATTCCAAAATACTCACCAAATTTACAACAGATGAATATCCCCAGGGGCAATGGCTATAGTCGCACTTATCATGAGGCCACCAATCAATAGTAGCACAAATAAAATTATCACCAGTTTCAGCTTTTGCTTCAGTTCCATGTACTTGAAGAGAACCATGTGCAATATCTTGACTTAAAGTTGCTCGAACTCGAAGAGAAACCGAAACGAGAAACAATATGAAGTGGAATCCCATTAGTGGATCAATTGTAGCAGCATCCAAGCCCACCACAACTAATCCAAAATAATTGGTACTAGCGCCTTTCCTGTCTCCGATTTTCAGTTTTATTTTTGGAACGTCTAGATTCAGAAGAAAAAAGATAATTCAGAAAGAGAGCCACCGAAGCTACAAATTTGCAAATTAAGTTTAAAAAGAAGTACTGCCTCATGATAAGACCATGATTATTTGGAAGGTGGAAAACAGGAAATAAAAAAGATTAAATGGCTAACGGATATTATGAGTCCTCACAAGTTTATTAATTTATCACATGTTTATTGAATAAATCCTTTACAAAGTTCAATCAGATGGAGAGAACTGGTGAGGATTTACCTATAATGCTTACACAGTTCAGTTGAGGACAGCACTTACTTTTTCTTTCTTCGGACATGAAGTGTCAACAATGGTGGTGCGTTTGCTTTTACTGCTGAATAAAATGTTCCTAGATTTTTCCCCTTTCACTGTCCATGTTTGTATAACTTAAGATTAAGTGTATCACGTGGATGAATCATCGGTATTTACAAATATGGATGATTCATTATGGAACCGGACTGTGGCTGGACTTGTAGCAGGTAAAAAGTAACAAAGATATAAATAACATGAGAATCATACTTTAATTATCAAGGGAAACTATAATTATTATACATGTTATAAACTTTTTACCTCTAGAAATATTGTAGTAGAAATTAGGGGTGGCAATGTGGGCCGGCCTTGTCCGGCCTGTATTGTTAAAAAGGCTCAAAATGCTAGCCCGACTCATATTTTGCAGGGCTGGCAGGGTGACGGGCTGATCCATTCCCCCTCCAAAATGTACATAATTAAAACTTTTAGACAAAAAATAATCAACAAACTTGATAAATGTCTTTTAAAACAAAAAATCACAAACATAAGTCTACAATATTACAATAGCAACATAACATCTTAGCTTAAAACTTGTAAATTCTAAAGAAGAAACCAACATAGTCTTAAACTAGGAGAGTCTGCCAGTTGCCACGCCCCATGCACAGCACAATGTCACACACTTTAGTTTTTTTTATTTTTTAACAATGGCCAGCCCGGCCCAGCCCTCCTTGGCCCGTCTAAAAAACGAGCTACTAAAACGGGCTGAATATAGGTTTTTGGGCTAAAATCCTCAGTCCGGCATGCTAAAAATAGCTATTCGAATGAGCTGGCCCGTCGGGCCAAGCCCATATTGTCACCCCTAGTAGAAATAGATTAATTAGGACACATAATTTTAGTAACTCGAGAGGAAATACTTTATTTTCATAACATATAGTTTGTTTTGTTAGCATACTTTTGATTAACACATCCAATCAAAAAATTATGAGCATAAAGTATTTTCTTATACTATGAGATAAGTTATTTCCTTCATCTACTCAAATTATGATATTGTACTCTTTTTTTAATTTTAAGAAATATATTTGTAGAAAATGATTAAATATGATACATGTCATAATTTTGGTGACAGCATGAGATCATTTATCTTATGTTATGAAAAGATACTTTATTCTAAAAAATTATATGCATTTTGGTTCTGTTTTTTAATAAATAAATAACACTTTCGTATACAAAGTATAAAGTTCACATAAAAACTTGGATATTACAAAATAAAATTCATACATTTTAAAGTGTCAACATTCCATTAAAAATCAACAAGTCTACTCTAATATGAATTCAATGTGACAAAAATAATTCAACATTAATAATATCCATCAGCATCAATAAAAACTATTGTAACAAAAATAATAACAATAAAAAATAAAAGCAACAAAACTTTTGAGAAATGACAAAAAGTAGTCGTCTAGAAGTGGAAGAACATCTAGAGGTGAAGAGAATTGGGTGATCATAATATATGGTATGGGAGAGGCAACATAGAATGTGCATGAATTGGTGATGTTGATTGAATTTGTGAGATTGGTTATGGAGCATTAATTGATGTTGGGGTAAAGGAGTGAGTAGTCTAGGTAGAATTCAGTAGGTTGAGATACACAGGATTCAGGGATGGAAGGGTTAGGAAAATGAATTGAAGGTGACCTTGGTGGTGATGGTAGGTCAGATGAGTTAGAAGATACAAGTACCAAATTTTTCCGAGGGAGAGTTGTTGCATAAGAAGCTGTAGAATAATAAGGGCTCTAACACACTTAGAGAGGGTGAATAAGTGTATTCGTGTACGATTCAAACTTTTTGGTTTTGAAAGATATTACAAATTTTTCTTGATTTAATAGATTAACAACTTATACGGTTAATCATGAAGAGATAATTATTCAACAACTCTAATATGAATTCATGCTAGATAATGAAAATTTATAATTGCGTAAGTGTAAAATATTAGGAATAAAAGAATTTGAGACGATCAATTTTATCATGGTTTGATTGCCAACCACTGTAATCTACATTCAGTCATTTCCTTCTGATTTGGGAGATTTGTTTTCACTATGAAAAATTGAAATGTTCTTATAAACAATCTTCTCTACATTAGAGTTGAAGTTCAACATCGTGAATTTAGATATATAACAGTGCTTTCAGGCGCTTTCTGTATGAACACAATGGTGTATAAGCATGATTAATGGCGCTTATACGGGCATTACTTATAGCGAGTGCTATTATAACAGTGCCTCCTCCAAAGAGTGATATTATATATTTCATACATATAACAGTGTATACTACATGAAGCGTTATTGTATTATTCATAAATATTCTCAACAACACACATATACAACTACATTACTTATAATGAGTGTTGTTGTATTAATCATATACAACAACACTATCTATAATAAGCATTATTGTATTGTATACATACAAGAATGTCGTCTATAATAAGCATTGTTGTATTATACAATACAACAATGTTGCCTATAATGAGCATTGTTGTATTGTATAATACAAAATCGCTTACTATAGTTCCCCCTAGCATGCGCTGTTGATTTGTACACATTAATACATGCATATACATTTATCAACAATACAAAACATTCTCAACAACACAAAAATATATATTCTCAACAGCACAAACAAATTAATACTATAAGTTTGTATTATTAACATCAATACAATATACATTACAAACAAAGAATATAATGCCAATTATGTTTTGGCAGAGTACATAAAATTACAAACAAATAATATAAGCACAATATATTCAAATTACAAACAAACAAAATTATACTATAATTATACAAAGACATGCATTTACTTTTTACATTGGTTGTTTTGGAGGAACATATTGATTCATCCAAAGTCACTCATCGTGATCATATCTTGTATATAAATCATCATTTGTAGTTGATTCCCTCTCATGCGACTATGATGTCCCAAAAAAAGGATTATCTTCAACATCAATATCTTCATATTCTTGGTCATCAATATTATTGACAATCATTTTGTTAGTTAAAAGAACAATGAACCATTTCATATCAGTTGACTCACTAACATAGAATATTTGTTGAGCCTATGATGCTAGAATAAATGGCTCATCTTTATATTCTGACCCATTAATATCCACCTGCATGAACCCTAACTCATCAACTTACAATACAAACGACAACCAAAATATTATGTAATCCAATTCTCATATTCGTTCAATGACCCCAAAGTATGACATGTTCACATATATTGGATTTCTATCTTTGACACTTGACATATGTAAAATACGAGCAACAAGAGTCACACCACTATTTTGAATTTTACTTTGATCATCTTGTTTTTCCGTATAAAATGTGAATTCATTAATTAAGTAACTAGTGTAGGATAAGACATGAATACTTGGACCAGTGGCTAACCATTTCAATCTTTTAGAAACTGAATGTGCATTTATATTCAACTTCTCAACAATGTGACTTTTTAGTCACTTTATGAAATATCGATTATGCTTTTTGGAAATCCAATTTTCATTCTTACTTGGGATAGACTTCCTAAGAATCTCCTTGTGTCCTTCAACATATGGCTCAACTTTGTAGGCATTATGTAAAACATATAAGCGTGCTTGCTCCAATTCGGCTCTTGTTATAGTCAATACTTGATACCCAATAATCCCTTCACCTAATGTTCTTTTTGCATATCGAGGCTTTGAAATTTCTATGAAATCACCATCAGTAAGGTATCCAGTACAAAAATCAAGAGCTTCTTCAAAAATATATTGCTCAACAATACAACCATCTTGTCTTGATCGGTTCTTCACATACTCTTTTAATATCTTCATATAACGGTCAAAATGGAACATCCATCTCATATAGGAAGGACCACATAGTTATGTCTCTCGAACAAGATGAATGCTTAGATGAACTATTATGTCAAAAAAGAAGGTCAGAAATACATTTCATACTCACACAATGTCAAAACAAATTTGTCTTTGCAATGTAGGTAATTTCTTAGGGTTAATCACTTTGCTACAAGTTGCCTTGAATAAGAAGCATAACTTAGTTATGGTTCCTCGAACTTTTTTAGATATAATACACCGTATTCCAATAGGCAAGAAATGTTCTATGAGTACATGACAATCATGAGACTTAAGATTTTTTAACTTCATGTCTTTTATTAATACGAGGTTCCGAATGTTGGAAGATTACCCCTCTGGAACTTTAACACCATGAAGAAATTTACAAAATTCTATTTTCTCCTTCCTCGACAAAGTATAAGCTAGTAGAGGTAGATATGTAAGTTTTTCCTTCATTATCGGCCCAAATTCCTTTTTTATTCCCATACTAACCAAGTCCAATTTTGCATTCAAACCATCTTTGGTCTTACCAGGGACATTGAGTAAGGTACCATAGAGACTTTCAAATACATTTTTTCAATATACATAACATCGAGGAAATGTCTTATGTATATAATAAACTCCAATATGGCAATTCAAAGAAGATTGACATTTTCTTCCACTCATTTGTGACTACTTCTCTTGCAAAGGTTTACCAAAGTTATTATTCAAACCCATTAGTTTTTTAAGTAATTGGTCACCCGTCAACAACAAAGGAGCACAACCTTCTTCATTGTTCCCATCAAATGCTTTTCTTTATTATTGATAGTGATGATCTAAATACAAAAATCTATGATGGCCAAGGAAGAGATTCTTCTTATAGTGTTTCAACCTCGTCGAATGAGTATTGTCTTCACATATAGGACATGCAAAATGTTCTTTTTTTACTATATCCTTGTAGATTACCATAGGTAGTGAAGTCACTGATTGTGCCGAACAACAAAGCCCTCAAGTTGAATCTTTCTTTCCTATACGCATCATATACATCTATACATGACTCCCACATTTGCTTCAAGTTTTCATTTAATGGAGCCAAATATATGTCTATGTCATTTCCTAGTTGTTTAGGTCTAGAAATTAACATAGATAACATCACATATTTGCACTTCATGCATAAATAAGGAGGTAGGTTGTATATCGTCAGCATTATTGACCATATACTGTGGGAGCAACTTTGAACACTATTTGGGTTAATTCTATTAGTTGACAATGCAAGGCGTAGCTTTGTTGATTCTATACCAAAACTAGGATAATCATGATCAACTTTTCTTCATTGAGGAGAATCTTCATGATGCCGAAACTTGCCATCTTTAATCCTTTCATCATCATGACATGCCAAATTATGTGCATCTTTTGCAATGCTGAACACACACTTAAATCTTGATATTTTGGAAAAAATACCATACAACATTTTTGAGAATTGAGTTTTCCTTCTTATATCCCGATTATTACATTTAGGACAAAACTTTAAAGAAGCATGAAGATACAAACATGCATCACATATGTTTCGATGAAGACAAAGGACACATATAGTTTGAGGAAGACAAAAGGTTGATAAAGACAAAGGATCGACAACATGATAAATGTTCAAGGACAAGCTTGAGAGGATGAGCAAATTAACAAAAAACAAGTATCAAATATAAAGTCAAAACTCAAGTTCATACAAGGCAGAGCATTCAAAAGAAGATCAAGGGTTTAAGTATTTTTATATCTTTATTAGGTCTTAAGATGCTTGCTTAGTAAGAGTCTAGGCTAGGATGAACCCCAATGAAAGTCTCAAAATCTAAAATCAAACATATCTAAAATGAGACATACATACATACATACATACATACATACATACATACATACATACATACATACATACATACATACATACATACATACATACATACATACATACATACATACATACATACATACATACATACATACATACATACATACATACATACATACATACATACATACATACATACATACATACATACATACATACATACATACATACATACATACATACATACATACATACATACATACATACATACATACATACATACATACATACATACATACATACATACATACATACATACATACATACATACATACATACATACATACATACATACATACATACATACATACATACATACATACATACATACATACATACATACATACATACATACATACATACATACATACATACATACATACATACATACATACATACATACATACATACATACATACATACATACATACATACATACATACATACATACATACATACATACATACATACATACATACATACATACATACATACATACATACATACATACATACATACATACATACATACATACATACATACATACATACATACATACATACATACATACATACATACATACATACATACATACATACATACATACATACATACATACATACATACATACATACATACATACATACATACATACATACATTAGCTTATAAATCATATAGGAGGTTCATTCATAATTAAAATATATTTTTAGAAAACCATTAATCAATTAACAGATATGTTAATTAATTAATCATTGATTTCTTGGGAACCCGTTAATCGATAAAATAAGGGGTGAATCGATTAAGTGTTGTTACTATTTCGGTTTTCTATTATTTTTCAAGAACTCGTTAATCGATTAAGATTAAGTATAATCGATTAAGTGTAATCATAAAACAGATTCAAACATAGTTATGGGTTATGTTTGGTCAAACCCTAACCTCGTGAAATATGTCTTCTTGTCTAAAATTGATCCTATAATTCATCCTCAAACTCAGACTAGAGTTACCCAATAAGTGATCCTGTAAACCGCTTCCTAGCTAGCTTAGGATGTCTATTGTGTCCGAGTTAGGTGCTATTTTATGAGTTTTGTGGTTTTTGTAATCTTTTGGTTATTGTATTATAATTTTCCAAACTTGTTAGTTTGTTTTTGTGCTTTAACTTGAAATGTAATCACACAACATGCTATAAATGAATTGGTTTTGTGCTTTCAAATTGAATTATGGCATGATTATATCATTCTTGTAATCATTTGATCAATGGAGGAATGAATGCTTAGCAATTTTCAAATTTATTGCGTTGATCTAATTGTGCTTAACTTTCAACTAACAAGTAGTGGTATACATAAATGGAAAAGTCATAAACAATGGTATACATAAATGGAAAACTCATAAACAAATGATTTCATATAATGTACATAATTGTATAAAACAAGTGTATGAAATCAGTGATATCAAATTGTATAAATTTCTACTATAGCATGTGGCTGCACTGTATTCTGTCTTAACAGTAGGTTTAATTGATTAAGCACATGCCATAATCAATTAACCAACACCTAAACTGCAATTCTAGGAAAAATTAAATCACATGTAATCGATTAAGCACTATTTTAATCGATTAACATCACTAGAAATTGCATTGTGTTTTTCTTTCTTTTGGCATTTACTTTCATATATCACTTTGTTTTTTTATCATGCCAAAAAGGGGAGAAAACTTGTTGTTTATGTTTTGTAGGACATTCAAGAGAAGAAAAGTTGAGGCTTCCACAAAGAAAAAGAATGAATTACACAATGCTCAAATTGAGGGGGAGCAAGAGAGAGAAACGCGCATCAATTTACAAGAACATAACAAAACATAATTGATTGCCATCAAGCAGATCCAACAAAGAATTGCCAGATCTAACAAGTCTCAACAAGTGTATGTCATCATCAAAAAGGGGGAGATTCAAGATGCAAGCATGCATTGCATATATTTTGATGAAGACAAAGGACACATATAGTTTGATGAAGACAAAAGGTTGATAAAGACAAATGATCAACAACATTATAAATGTTCAAGGACAAGCTTGAGAGGATGAGCAAATCAACAAACAATAAGTATCAACTATAAAGTCAAGACTCAAGTTCATAAAAGGCAAAGCATTCAAAAGAAGATCTAGTGGTTAAGTATATTTTATACCTTTATTTGGTCTTAAGATGCTTGTTTACTAAGAGTCTAGGCTAGGATGAACCATAATGAAAGTCTCACAAGCTAAAACCAATCATATCTAAAATGAGACTTACATGCATACATACATAATTTACATGTACATACTTACAAACATGATCATATGTTTTGAATGCATTTAAAAAGTGTTTTTAAATCATACATCATTCAAAGGCATGCATCATTAGTTTATAAATCATGTAGGAGTTTCATTCATAATTGAAATATATTCTTAGAAAACCATTAATCAATTAACAGATACGTTAATCGATTAATCATTTATTTCTTGAGAACCCGTTAATCGATTAAATGATGGGTCAATCGATTAAATGTTGTTACTATTTCGGTTTTATGTTATTTTCAAGAACCTGTTAATCGATTAAGATTAAGTATAATCGATTAACTGCAGTTTAAAACATAATAGTATTTGAAACCAAGTTTTTCATATTGCTTCACAATAATAATTGAGAAAAACTTTTCATAGAGTTAGAACACATTTTTGAAATAAAGAGTTTACACATATTATTCAAGAAATCTAAAGCTCTAACTTCCATATCTTAAGAGATATTTCAAAGTGTTCTTTTGAGAGAAGAAAAGGGTGAATCTTTACAAGATACACGTTGATCTTTATTGTCAAATCCTTTGTTGAAAAAAGAAACCTTACATCTCACACATTATGTTTGTGTAACTGTGAGATCTTTTAGAAGGGTTCTTGGATTGTGAGAATAGTGTAAAATCCGCACATTGAGGTACACATATAACTGGAAGAAAATTGTTAGACTAAGACATTAATATATTCTCTTGGTGTGTTGTATCACTGTAGAAGGAGAATAGGTTTGGGAAAAATCATATTTGTTGTTAGGTGTGGCTTCACGAGAAGCAAGAGGTCTTAGTATTGAGCGATACCTGGCTAGGGCCTAATCGCGAAAGGATAGGAGATCTTAGTAGGCGAGAGTGAGAGGTCAAACCAAGGTTGTCAAGTTTATAGAGATCAAGAAATTAGTGTTTTGCATCTTGTATTGAAAGTGTTTTTGTAATGAACATTGATTTTCCATAGTGAAGAAAATTCTCCTAAGATCAGAAGGGGAGGCGTGGATGTAGTTTGCTAGTGGACCCACAAACTAATCATGATAGAAGTTGTGTCTCATTCTTCTTTTCCCTCATCTTTTACTTTTTTCCACATTACTTGATTTACTTAACTTGACATGCATATAATTTTGTGTTAATTGTATATTCTGTATTATGCATTTATTGTTCTTAACTGTCTGTAATAAGTGCATATAAGTTTTGTAGAATCTTGGTAATCTTGAAGATCGAAAGAAAATTGTTTTCACTGAAAAAACTAAATATTCGATTAAGTTTTTAGTTAATCGATTAATATCAGATCGAGTTTATCGATTAAATATGTGTATAATTGATTAAATAGTGTATAATTTTGTGTTTTCTCTTTGTTTATCGAGCTGCAACATTCGTGCACCGTATCACCTATTCACCTCCCCCTCTAGGTGAGTGATAGAGCCTTCTAGGACCTAACAAGTGGTATCAGAGCTAGTACGATCGTGCTAGCTTAGCCGCTTAGATCGTTGATCCTATGCACTTTTACCATGGGCTCTTCTAACCCGTTTAGATGCGATGGTGCATCCATCGACTGCCCTCCGATTTTTAGTGGCGAGGGGTACGCCTACTAGAAAATTCGAATGATGATTTTTATTGAGGCCATTGATACGGAAATTTGGGATTCTATAGAATATGGACCTTTTGTTCCACTACACATAGTGAACAGAGAAACGCAAGAAAACCTAGAAGTCTTTTGACCAACGAGGAAAAGAGAAAAGTGCAACTTGATTTGAAAGTGAAAAACATTATAACCTTTGCCCTCTCATACGATGAGTTCTTTAGAGTTTCTCAGTGCGATAGTGCCAAGGATATGTGGGACACTTTATAAGTAACTCACGAAGGCACTAGTGAGGTCAAAGTTCTTGATTAAATATATTGATGCATGAGTATGAGTTATTTCATATGGTTCCACATGAGTCTATTTCTGATTTGGAAAAATGATTTACTCACATTATTAATTATCTCATTGCATTAGATAAGTCATTTGTCAAACATGAACTAACTATTAAACTATTGAGATGATTGGACAGGAAATGACAACCCAAGGTGACTGCCATCATGGAGTCAAAGGACTTGGAACAAATGACACTCGCAACTTTATTTGGCAAACTTCAAGAAAATGAGTTGGAATTAAGAAGTTTGACACCCAATGAACAAATGGACGAGAACATCAAAGAAACCTCCCTCAAAGCAACAAGATCACATTTAAGAAGTCAAAAGGATACATATGATGATGATGAGTCCGATTCTGACATGGATGATGAAGTCATGTCCCTCCTTATCAACAAATTTAAAAAGTAAATAATAAAGATTGGAGGAACCAAGAAGCTTCGTAAGGAAGATGAAGAAAGTTCAATCAATATGAGCAAGAATCCTAAAGAAAATGCATATTGCCATAAAAGTAGGACGCATGAGGTACAAATGCCCTACCTCTTCGAAGAAGATTGAACATGATCACATGAAAGACTATCGGGACATCAAAGATAAGAAGGCATACATCATTTGGGATGAATCCGAAGAGGTCGATTCATCAACAAGCATCTCGGAAGATGAAGAATCACACAAGATTTGTCTAATGGCTCAAAACCTGAAATCTTACAAAGTAAGTGAGCAAGATGAGCCTAGTGAGGTATACTCATCTGATTCTATTTCAAATTCCGATATACTTCCCATGTATGACATGCTTTATGATGCTTATGTTAAAATGCATGAAGAACTTAAAGTGTTAGCCAAAAAGAATATAGAAAGAAAAAGGTTAATTTTAGATCTTGAAAAGATGATATGTGAATTACAAAACTTAATTGATATGCTGAAAATTGAAAATGAAACCTTAGATGCTAAACATGCTAACTCTTCATGTGATTGTACTTCTAATTTAAATGTGACATCTATTTGTGAAAATTGCATTTGGATGAAAAATGAAAATAAAATCTTAAATGATAAACTTGCTAATTTCACATCTAGTAATCACAAGTCAAACAACTTACTTTCTACATGTAAAAATGTCGGTATTAAATCTAGTTTGGGATATATGCATGCAAATAACAAATTTCACAAGAAACGAGTATATGTTCTAGAAATTTCATATCTTGAATCCCATACTTGCTTTTATTTTGGATTGTATGGTGATACCTTGAATGCATGTAATGTTAGAATGCATGATGTTCCAAATGGAAATTGTATGTGGATTACTAAAGAAACGAAATCCCCTAGCTACTAACATCAACGGACCCAAGATTAGTTGGGTACCCAAGAAAAGCAAGTAATTATGTTTTGTAGGTGTGCCTAAGAACATATGAACTTCAACTTTTATATGGGAAGAAAATGTTCTAGGCACATGGAAGGTGAGAAGTTCAAACTTCTTTGACTTGTCACGAGAGGAAAAAGACTATGACACTTATGAGCAACTTGTCATCACAAATGCTTGAAGATAAGAAGTATTGTGAAACAAAGGTAAAATAAGGTACCTCTTCTTAACTACAAGTTTCACATACTTTAAGTGTCATAAATATATTCTATAATGAAATCCTAGCAAGGCTATAAAATCAAGAATCATGAATTCCACCATAAATCACTTTTAGGCCTTATGCTTTGTGTTTTACATTTACATATTCTTAAATGCAAACATCATATTATTGAACAAGTATAAGAATCTTTCAACCATGTTTTGATAAATAAGTAAATGTAGAAATACTATATAGGATTTTCTAATCATGTTTCAGCACAACAAGTTAAATATCATATTAATGCCATTTAACCAAAACTATTCTTTGGTAAGCCTATGTAAATTTAATACTTGATTAAGCCATCTCCAAAAGAGGAGAGGAAATGTATGCTTACTATTTTTTAGGTACTCATAAGAATAAACACTTCAAGAATTGATATACTATGCAAGAAAAGGACAAGAATCAAGTGAAGAAAGGCCAAATAAAATATCAAATATGACAAACTTCAAACATCTTGATAAGGGTGAGGTAAAGTATGTGAGGTAATCAAATATTGTGATAAATTATGTTCTATAATGTCTAATCACATGTTCTATTCGATATAATACCTAAGTGTTTGAATGCATGCTAGACATCTAGATAATCCTAAATAAGTTCACTTATCGCCATTATATGCATGTACTCTTAATTGTAAAACGCATTCTTGATTGTATATGCTTTCATGCTCTTTTGGCTCTATGTTAAGTGTACATTAGGTGTTTAGCATAGATCTTTATCTTATAGTCTTAGAAAACCTCTAAACTAATTCAAATTGTGCCAAAATCTATTTCTATGACTTATTTAGTCGATTGTTCTGTGTTTTAATCGATTACCTAGTCTTTTTCTATTTGTCTTAATTGATTAAATGTTCTCTTAATCGATTAATAGGGCTAAAAGTGTTTTAAAACTTTAATTGATTAAGTTGGAACATAATGGATTAACTGTATTAAAATTCAAATCTCGTTAATCGATTAACCTAGAGGTTAATCGATTAAGTGCAGTCATAAAACAGATTCAAACACAGTTTTGGGTTATATTTGTTCAAACCCTAACCTCGTGAAATCTGTCCTCTTGTCTAAAATTTATCCTGCAATTCATCCTCAAACTCATAGTAGAGTTACCCAATAAGTGATCTTGTAAATCACCTCCTAGCTAGCTTAGGATGTCTAGTGTGTCCTACTTAGGTGCTATTTTAGGAGTTTTGTGGGTTTTGTAATCTTTTAGTTATTACATTATAATTTTCAAAACTTGTTAGTTTGTTTTTGTGCTTTAACTTGAAATGTAATCACACAACATGCTATAAATGAATTGGTTTTGTGCTTTCAATTTGAATTATGGCCTGTTTATATCACTATTGTAATCATTTGGTTATTGCATTATAATTTTTCCAAACTTCTAGTTTTTTTGTGCTTTAACTTGAAATAAAATCACACAACATGCTATAAATGAATTGGTTTTGTGCTTTCAAATTGAATTATGGCCTGCTTATACACTTTTGTAATTATTTGATCAAGGGCAGAATGAATGCTTAGTAATTTTCACATCTATTACATTGAGCTAATTGTGCTTAACTTTCAACCAACGAGTAGTGATATACATTAATGGAAAAGGCATAAACAAATAGTATCATAAACAAAAGCTTTCATGTAATGTACATAATTGTATAAAACAAGTGTATGAAACCAGTGATATCAAATTGTATATTTTTCAACTATAGCATGTGGCATGCACTGTATTATGTCTTAAAAGTAGGTTTAATTGATTAAGCACATACCATAATCGATTAAGCAACACCTAAAATGCAATTCTGGGAAAAATTGAATCACACATAATCGATTAAGCACTATTTTAATCGATGAACATCATTCGAAATTGCATTGTGTTTTTCTTTCTTTTGGCAATATAATTTCATATATCACTATGATTTTTTATCATGCCAAAAGGGGAGAAAAGTTGTTGTTTATGTTTTGCAGGAATTTCAAGAGAAGAAAAGTTGAGGCTTCCGCAAAGAAAAAGAATGAATCACCCAATGCTCAAATTGAGAGGGAGCAAGAGAGAGAAACGCTCATCAATTTACAAGAACATAGCAAAACATAATTGATTACCATCAAGCAGATCCAACAAAGAATTGCCAGATCTAACAAGTTGTTAACAAGTGTTAACAAGTGTTTGTCATCATAAAAAAGGGGGAGATTGAAGATGCAAGCATGCATTGCATATATTTTGATGAAGACAAAGGACACATATAGTTTGATGAAGACAAAAGGTTGATAAAGACAAATGATCAACAACATGATAAATGTTCAAGGACAAGCTTGAGAGGATGAGCAAATCAACAAACAACAAGTGTCAACTATAAAGTCAAGACTCAAGTTCATAAAAGGCAAAGCATTCAAAAGAAGATCTAGGGGTTAAGTATATTTTATACCTTTATTTGGTCTTAAGATGCTTGCTTAGTAAGAGTCTAGGCTAGGATGAACCATAATGAAAGTCTCACAAGCTAAAGTCAATCATATCTAATATGAGACTTACATGCATTCATACATAATTTACATGCACATACATACATAAATGATCATATGTTTTGAATGTATTTAAAAAGTGTTTTTAAACCATACATCATTCAAAGGCATGAATCATTAGTTTATAAATCATGTAGGAGGTTCATTCATAATTGAAATATATTTTTAGAAAACCATTAATCAATTAACAAATATGTTAATCGATTAATCATTGATTTCTAGGGAACTCGTTAATTGATTAAATGAGGGGTCAATCGATTAAGTGTTGTTACTATTTCGGTTTTCTGTTATTTTCAAGAACCCGTTAATCGATTGAGATTAAGTATAATCGATTAATTGCAATTTAAAACAGAATAGTATTTTAACCCAAGTTTATCATATTGCTTCATAATAATAATTGATAAAAACTTTTCATCGAGTTAGAACATATTTTTGAAATAAAGAGTTTACGCATATTGTTCAAGAAATCTAAAGCTCTAACTTTCATATCTTTAGAGATATTTCAAAGTGTTCTTTTGAGAAAATAAAAAGGTGAATCTTTACAAGATACATGTTGATCTTTATTTTCTAATCTTTTGTTGAAAAAAGAAACCTTGCATCTCACACATTTTGTTTGTGTAACTGTGAGATCTTTTAGAAGGGTTCTTGGATTGTGAGAAGAGTGTAAAATCTGCACATTGAGGTGCACATATAACTTGAAGAAAATTTTTAGACTAAGACATTAATATATTCTCTTGGTGTGTTGTATCACCATAGAAGGAGAATAGGTTTGGGAAAAATCCTAGCTGTTGTTAGGTGTGGCTTGACGAGAAGCAAGAGGTCTTGGAATTGAGAGATACCTGGCTGGGGCCTAATCGCGAAAGGATAGGAGATCTTAGTAAGCGAGAGTGAGAGGTCAAACCAAGGTTGTCAAGTTTATAGAGATCAAGAAAGTAGTGTCTTGTGTCTTGTGTTGGAAGTGTGTTTGTCACGAACATTGATTTTCCATAGTGAAGAAAAATCTCCTAAGATCTGAAGTGGAGGCGTGGATGTAGTTTGTTAGTGGACCCACAAATGAACCATGATAGAAGTTGGGTCTCATTCTTCTTTTCCCTTATCTTTTAAATTTCTGCATTACTTGATTTACTTAACTTGACATGCATATAATTTTGTGTTAATTGCATATTTTGTATTGTGCATTTACTATTCTTAATTGTCTGTAGTAAGTGCATATAAGTTTAGTAGAATCTTAGTAATCTTGGAGATCAAAAGAAAATTGTTTTCATTGAAAAAAACTAAATAATCAATTATTTTTTTTTAATCGATTAATAGAAGATCGAGTTAATTTATTAAATCTATGCATAATCGATTAAACAATGTATAATTTTGTGTTTTCTCTTTGTTTATCGAGCGACGATATTCATGTATTGTATCACTGATAAATGCCAAAAGTATACACTTTTCACCATCATTCTATGGCACTTATCCTATGTAAATTGTAGAAAACCAACTTAAATTAACACTTTTTAGGTGAATTTTGCATGATTAAATAAATTGGTTCTTTATTAATTCTTGTCGAAGTTTTCTTTGAGTTTTGTAGGAAATTGAATATTAAAGAATAAATTCAAAGATGGATAAGAATTCAAGCCAAAATTCAAGACAAAAGCTCAAAATGAATTGCTAAAAGTAATCAAGCTAAAGCATGGCATGTTTTGTGCTTAATTTGGTTACTTAGCCTTGAAAAAAGGTAGCTTACTTCGTCTAGAAGAAACCTATGTTAAGGTAGGCCAAGCAACTTGCAAAAATCAAATGCTGACCTTAACTTAAAGAAAACAGCCCAAAAGTGCCAAGCAACCAACAAAAATCA
>NC_032023.1:6334467-6334841 GCF_001865875.1 Lupinus angustifolius | reverse complement strand
CATGAAGAAATCAAGCACAAAGCTGCCCAGCCAAGCCAAGCACCAAGCGCTAGGCTAGGTCAGGCAGGCACCAAGCACCAGGCTAGGTCAGCCAGCACCAAGCACCAGGCCAAGTCAGCTAAGCTGCTGAAACAAGCTGCTGAGCGTGGAACCAGTCAGTTGAGCGGCTGAAACATGCAGCTGAGCGGGGAACCAGGTCAGCCAAGCTGCTGAAACAGGCAGCTTAGCAGGGAAATAGGTGGGCTAAGCGGCTAGGGCGCACCAGAAATGTGATTTTTTGGTCAAATCATGGAACATCTTACTTTTTCTTTGCTTAAAGGCCAAGAACATGACCTCATGGATGACATAAGGCTATGACAAGAAGGAGGAGGTGT
>NC_032023.1:6333413-6334367 GCF_001865875.1 Lupinus angustifolius | reverse complement strand
AAAAGGTATGAAATTCTCATTTGTAAAACATTGTACATTCATTCTAAATTCTTCCTAGTTGATTCCTCTTCTTTTCCTTTCATTTTAGGTAGTTTTTAGGCAAGTTTTTCATATAATTCAAGGGGAGAAAGGAGAAGGCAAATGAGATGCAAAAATCAATTTTGTACTCTCATTTGGAACTCAAAAGCATCCAATCCTTGGATGGATAGCTCATGCTCCTAAAAGTTTTCTTTTGAACAAGGCTATGTAATTTCTACTTCTTCTTAATTTACAAAAGTTTGGATTTTAATCATTCAAGTTGGTGCTTTGGTTAATATTATTTGTTTGAGAAGTACTTAATGCTCTTTTTAGATTGATCACCTAAAAAATGATTTCAAGTCAATAAAATTACTTGTCTCAAACACTTAACAAATAAACTAAGGAGTAGTTGTACTACTTAGTTTATTTGCCAAGTTAAGCATGCTTTTCTTAAGATCTTACATCCATCACTCATTCAATATTAGAGTCGCCAATGGTTAGGGTGTGACAACCTAATCTCTTTTATGGCCGTAGTATTGTTTAAGTAATGAACATAAGTGTTTATCATTCTACCATTTTAGGATATACACTAAAAGGAGGACTTCAGACCTTGGTGTTTGGGGTTAACCAAAGTAAAACATAAGAACTTGTCTAAGTAGTTCAAACTCAAACGAAGATGAGAAATATATTTCACTTATTCAAAATGATCTTGTCTCCTCAAAAATTTGTTAATATTTAGTTTTATGTTTATTGTTACTTGTTTATATTCACTTTAAACAAAAACCAATCAAAATATGTTCAAATCCATTATTTGTGCATTGACATGTTTATATGATTCATTTCATTCCACAAAATAAAATTTGTGCATTGACATGTTTAACAACTAACTATTCATCACTTTTATATATTAGAATACCATTAAACCGATGTTGGAAT
>NC_032023.1:6332360-6333313 GCF_001865875.1 Lupinus angustifolius | reverse complement strand
CTTATTCACATGATTATTAAGAAAGTAAGTTGTAACTGGAATATTCTTGAAACCATTATACCGGCGTTGGAATTTATTCTAACAAAGCCGAGATGGCGAACAAAGAATAAAACCGAGTTCTCTTACTTAATCAAATAAAAGAACATAACGAAAATGAGAGTATTAATCTTTCAACAAATTGACACTGCTGTCAGGACGATTTGTTGAGACGAGAAAACTCCCAACAAAAATAAACACTGAATAACGCTTTCAACAAATTGGCGCAGTTGTCGGGGAATTGCTTTAATAATAAAACATTTCATATTTATGTGTCACTTATCAAATAATTGTGCATAACATTATCTTTCTCTTTTGTATAAATTTATTTTTCCTTTTGTACATCTTTATTTTTATGTTTTGTACATTTGAAAATAAAGAGGTACAAAACATAAAAATAAAGATGTACAAAAGGAAAAATAAATTTATACAAAAGAGAAAGATAATGTTATGCACAATTATTTGATAAATGACATATAAATATGAATTTTTTTATTATTAAAGCAATTCCCCAGCAACAGCGCCAATTTGTTGAAAGGGTATTTCGGTGTTTTATTATTCAGTGTTTATTTTTGTTGGGAGTTTTCTCCTCTCAACAAATCGTCTTGACAGCATTGTCAATTTGTTGAAAGATTAATACTCTCATTTTCGTTATGTTCATTTTGAAAGTAAGAGAACTCAGTTTTATTCTTTGTTCGCCATCTCGGCTTTGTTGAAATAAATTCCAACGCCGGTATAATGGTTTCAAGAATATTCCAGTTACAACTTACTTTCTTAATAATCATGTGAATAAGTCATTCCTTCTGTGCCCCATCTCGGCTTTGTTAGAATAAATTTTAACGCCGGTATAATAGTATGGAAGCAATTACCTATTACATAATTATTAAGTACCTTTGAATACCATCTCGGTTTTGTGG
>NC_032023.1:6329209-6332260 GCF_001865875.1 Lupinus angustifolius | reverse complement strand
TGTTCCATGATTTGACCAAAAATCACTTTTCTGGTGTGCTAGCCGCTTAGCCCACATGTTTCCCCGCTAAGCTGCCTGTTTCAGCAGCTTGGCTGACCTAGTTCCCCGCTCAGCTGCATGTTTCAGCCGCTCAGCTGACTGGTTCCATGCTCAGCTGCTTGTTTCAGCAGCTTAGCTGACTTGGCCTAGTGCTTGGTGTTGGCTGATCTGGCCTGGTGCTTGGTGCCTGGTGCCTGGCTGACCTGGCTTGGTCCTTGGTGCTTGGCTGACCTAGCCTGGTGCTTGGTGCCTGACTGACCTAGCCTGGTGCTTGGTGCTTGGCTTGGCTGGACAGCTTTGTGCTTGATTTCTTCATGGTGAAGCAACCTTTTTTCCTTTCGTTTGTTACTTGATTTTTGTTGGTTGCTTGGCACTTTTGGGATGTTTTCTTTAAGTTAAGGTTAGCATTTGATTTTTGCAAGTTGCCTTGCCTACCTTACATTACGTTTCTTCAAGACGAAGTAAGCTACCTTTCTTCAAGGCTAAGTAACCAAATTAAGTACATAGCATGCCATGCTTTAACTTGATTACTTTTAGCAATTCATTTTGAGCTTTTGTCTTGAATTTTGGCTTGAATTCTTATCCATCTTTGAATTTATTCTTTAATATTCAATTTCCTACAAAACTCAAAGAAAACTTGGACAAGAATTAATAAAGAACCAATTTATTTAATCATGCAAAATTCACCTAAAAAGTGTTAATTTAAGTTGGTTTTCTATAATTTGCATAGGATAAGTGCCATAAAATGTAGAATGATGGTGAAAAGTGTATACTTTTGACACTTATCAAACTCCCCCCAACTTACAAAAGGAACATAACGAAAATGAGAGTATTAATCTTTCAAAAAATTGACACTGTTGTCAGGACGATTTGTTGAGAGGAGAAAACTCCCAACAAAACACTAAAATACCCTTTCAACAAATTGGCGCCGCTTCCGGGGAATTGCTTTAATAATAAAACATTTCATATTTATATGTCATTAATCAAATAATTGTGCATAGCATTATCTTTCTCTTTTGTATAAATTTATTTTTCCTTTTGTACATCTTTATTTTTATGTTTTGTACATTTGAAAAAAAATTAAAAACTAAAAAAGAAAAAAAGTGAATTAGTGGAGTGAAAACCCACTAGTTAAGAAACCTTTTATTGTTGTTATAAAAAATTTAGGAGATGTGGATGTACCCCTCATCAACCTTTTCAAAAGAACAACATAAAAGGGATTGAAATAAACATGGATAAGTGGCTGGACTTTTTCTTCAAGAAGGGAAGCCACTTGAATCCTTAAAGGTTAAGTATTCAACATGTACTTTTTGATGATGATACTTTATCTTGTGATACTTTAACCAAACATCTCCATCAACATGCCTTAGTAAATGATTTGGAAATTGTCAAATTAATTTTTAAAACTAAGAGCATGCTTGTTACATTTGTGCAAAAAATGAAATTTTCCAAACTTGAGAACTCCTAAAACGTGTGTTATTTGGTTCACCATTTAACAAAATAAATTCATGAAATTCTGAATGGATTTATTTATGGATGTTTGCTGTGATAAAATGTGTTTTGAAGTTCCATAAATTCTGTTTGGACTTCCATTTTATCACTTGGATTTGAATTATGATTGAAAAAAATTTCTAAGCATTANTAAATTCTGCTTGGACTTCCATTTTATCACTTGGATTTGAATTATGATTGAAAAAAATTTCTAAGCATTAATTTTCATGAAAAAGCATGCTGTTTGGTTGGATTTCTCTCAATCAAATTTAATTCATGAACTTAGTGTCTTAGGAAATTTTAAATTCATGTGAATTTTGAGACTAACCTCAACGAAAAGTAAAATTGCAAGTTTGAAATGATTTACAGTAAGTCCAAACAAACAAACAAAAATTAGGAGTTGATGGCACCACTATCTAGGAGAGGATAGTGAAAACAAGGAAAATAAAATTTTGTATTCTCCTAAAAGTTGTGGTTAGTTTTAATTTTCTTTTTCATTCTCTCAAAATATTATACAAACTTCCTAAAAATATTTTTTTCACTTGAGGACAAGTCAAGTACTTAAGTTGGGGGGAGTGTGTATAACATTTTGAAAGAATGAAATTTTATAGTATTTTAAAACTTTCTCCTGTAGTTTAATTCCTTAGTGTGTTTATTTTTATTTTCTAGTGTGCTTACTTGTTAAAATTATTTTTTTTTAGTGTGTTTATTTTTCTTTTTGAAGATTTATTTAAAAATTGAATTTGTTGAAACTAAACAAAGTAAATAAACACAAACTTGGCTTAAACATTTTTCATGATCAGTGACTTTGTAAATTACAAGCTTTAATAAGCAACATGAGATGAAAAATTGAAAATTTTGTGAATAAATGATAATTTTATAACTTGGATAAAATGCAAACTTTTTGGAAAATCATTTATCATGACCTTGTGAATTTGTTTAAAAATCAAAGAGTTGTACATAAACCAACGTGAGGGAGTGTAAGCCAAACACAATTATTATATGAGCTTAGTGAGAAACTTTTTGGTTTTTCACAATTGATTTTGTTTGAATCTTTCTTTACCTGGTTGCACATAATTTGATAGAATATGATCAAGGCAAGTTCTTTCAATTAGAATGAGTCACTTCACCAAAAATGACCAACCAAAAATAGGAATATCCTCTGTTAACCCC
Organism: Lupinus angustifolius; assembly: GCF_001865875.1. NCBI lineage: Eukaryota > Viridiplantae > Streptophyta > Magnoliopsida > Fabales > Fabaceae > Lupinus > Lupinus angustifolius. The sequence continues at coordinate 6,329,557 of NC_032023.1, read as the reverse complement.
TTTGAGCCTTATAATAAAATTTTATTTTCAAAATCAACCATTGAACCTAATATGGAAAAACAAAAAATAATCTCCTATACTTTTCTAAGTAAAAAGAGAGCATTTTTCAAAAGGAAGGTTGATGGAAGAAATTAAGTTGGATGGTTGGCCATGTAACAAAGTGTTGAAGGAAAAATTCTCAATCTCTTTACAAATCAAAACGTAAAGAAAAAGATCCAAAATAAAAAAAGGAGTGAAAAGAGATTGAGAAAATTAAAGAGAGGTTATAAAAAAAGGTCAAGAAAAAGAATGAGGGAAGGAAAAGTGGAAAAAAGTTGAAAGGAGTATATGTTTTTAATGAAAAATTAA
>NC_032023.1:6328906-6329109 GCF_001865875.1 Lupinus angustifolius | reverse complement strand
TTAAAAGGAATCATGCGTAAGTTTTGATCTTGCACAAAACTAATTTTTCCAAAGCCAAGTGGTTGTTATTTTACCTTTTGTTTGGGGACAAACAAAGTTTTAAGTTGGGGGGAGTTTGATAAGTGCCAAAAGTATACACTTTTCACCATCACTCTGTGGCACTTATCATATGCAAATTGTAGAAAACCAACTTAAATTAACAA
>NC_032023.1:6327895-6328806 GCF_001865875.1 Lupinus angustifolius | reverse complement strand
AAAGATGGATAAGAATTCAAGCCAAAATTCAAGACAAAAGCTCAAAATGAATTGCTAAAAGTAATCAAGTTAAAGCATGGCATTTATGTGCTTAATTTGGTTACTTTGCCTTGAAGAAAGGTAGCTTACTTCGTCTTGAAGAAACCTATGTTAAGGTAGGCAAGGCAACTTGCAAAAATCAAATGCTTACCTTAACTTAAAGAAAACAGCCCAAAAGTGCCAAGCAACCAACAAAAATCAAGTAACAAACCAAAGGAAAAAAGGTTGCTTCACCATGAAGAAATCAAGCACAAAGCTGTCCAGTCAAGCCAAGCACCAAGCACCAGGCCCAGTCAGCCAGGCACCAAGCACCAGGCTAGGTCAGCCAGGCACCAAGCACCAGGCCAGATCAGCCAGCACCAAACACCAGGCCAAGTCAGCTAAGCTGCTGAAACAGACAGCTGAGCATGGAACCAGTCAGCTGAGCGGCTGAAACATGCAGCTGAGCGGGGAACCAGGTCAGCCAAGCTGCTGAAACAGGCAGCTTAGCGGTGAAACAGGTGGGCTAAGCGGCTAGCCCACCAGAAAAGTGATTTTTGGTCAAATCATGGAACATCTTACTTTTTCTTTGCTTAAAGGCCAAGAACATGACCTCATGGATGACATAAGGCTATGACAAGAAGGAGGAGGTGTCACCATGCATGTAACCTAGCCCACCATAGGGGTCAAGTAGGGGTCAAAGTGGCTCTACATAGGGGCCAAAGGTGAGCAACTTAGCTGCCAAACAAGGAAGCTGAGCATCCAACACTTTGGCCTATAAAAAGGCACAAAATTCTCATTTGTAAAACATTGTACATTCATTCTAAACTCTTCCTAGTTGATTCCTCTTCATTTCCTTTCATTTTAGGTAGTTTTTAGGCTAGTTTTAGAGT
>NC_032023.1:6214106-6327795 GCF_001865875.1 Lupinus angustifolius | reverse complement strand
AACTATTCATCTCTTTTATATATTAGAATACCATTAAACCGATGTTGGAATTTATTCTAAAAAATCGATATGGTATTCAAAGGTACTTAATAATTATGTAATAGGTAATTGCTTTGATACCATTATACTGGCGTTAGAATTTATTCTAACAAAGCCGAGATGAGGCAAAGAAGGAATGACTTATTCACATGATTATTAAGAAAGTAAGTTGTAACTGGAATATTCTTGAAACCATTATACCGGCGTTGGAATTTATTCTAACAAAGCCGAGATGGCGAACAAAGAATAAAACCAATTTCTCTTACTTAATCAAATAAAAGAACATAACGAAAATGAGACTATTAATCTTTCAACAAATTGACACTGATGTCAGGACGATTTGTTGAGAGGCGAAAACTCCCAACAAAAATAAACACTGAATAACGCTTTCAACAATCACCTATTCACCCCCCCCCCCTCTAGGTGAGTGACAGAGCTCTATGGGACCCAAAAAAGCATACTCATTAAAAAAATAAGATACAATCATTTTTACAAGCATGTATCCTATTGTAGTCCATGTTAATGTATCATAACAATCGTTTAGCATCATAGATTTCGAGAAGGGAGCACATTATCTTCTGGTAATATATCCTTCAAAAGTGCAAGCAGGTCAATGAATCTCTTATCATTACATCCATTGACATATTTCAACTTATACAACTTTGACATTGCTGTCAATCTCGTGAATTTAGTACAACCATCATATGTATTTGTGTTGTTTTCTTTCATATGCATCTCATCATGATCCATAACATCTCTTTTCTCACCATATATTGTCCAACATGTGTAACTCATATCAATACCATGACACACTAAATAAACTTTGAACTCATTTGGAGTAACTCAATTGGTGTAACAAAATTTTAAACAAGAACATACAATTCTATAAGGATTTTAGGCATTCTCAATTGCAAACCTAACAAATAATTTCACTTCATCCTCATACTCCTTTGTCAATTGATTGACACATCCATTTTTTATCCATTTTGTAGAAAGGACTGGAGAGAAAAATATAATGAGCATAAATCCATAAACCTTAGAGTTAAGCTCACCAAGTAGAGCAAATACATTATGAGGGGAAACCCTAACTCATAACATAATAAGGTGAAAGGGGAAACCCTAACTCAATACAAGCTAAATGAGTGAACTCACTTTCAATTCATGTAATTAAAAAAGACAAATATTTATAAGCAAAACTCACTTTCATTTCGGTGTTGAATGATGAAATTTCGATGTTGAATGAGTGAAATTTTGGCGTTGAATGAGTGAACGAGTTTCGAATTCGGTGTTGAATGATTTCGAAGTTGAACAAGAGAACGATTTTAATGTTGAATGATTTTTGTGTTGAATGCTTTTCGTGTTGAATGGGCGAATGATTTTCGTGTTGAATGAGTGAATGATTTTCGTTTTGAATGAGTAAATGATTTCAAGGTTGATTTTCGGTGTTGAATTGATTTTGAGGTTGATTTTGAGTGTAAATGAGTTTCACTGCTGAGTAAATGAGTTTTAGGATGAATAAAAGTTTCAAGTTTTGTAGGGTCTGATCGTACTTGGGATGATGAACATTAAGCCTTCAACAACCTTATTAAAGTGTGCAATTTAAAAGATATATAATCAACAGCGTAACCTACAACAAGCATTGTTGAAGATATCTCATTCAAATATAATAAAGATAAAATGTAAGTATTTCACAATGTTGATTCAAAAGGGCGCTATAGCATATATCAAATCAACATCGCTTGATGTAGGGCAATGTAAAAGTTCTTCATTCAAATGATGACAATTAATTAATTGTGTTTTCAATAACATTCAAATAATGACAGTTAATTAAATATATAAAACAATTAAATAAATGTGTTTTTAATGACATTCAAATAATCACATTCGTATAATTAAATTTGTATAAAAAAAATTTAATAATTGTGTTTTTAATGACCTTCAAATAATATAAAACATACAATAATGTAATAAATTAATAATAAAGGAAATAATGACAATTAATTAAAATATAATTGTGTTATGAGTGTATGTACTTAATTGTTTAGAATCATTACACATCAACAACGCCTGTTTGTAGACGTATTGTTGAATTGATGAAAAGAATTTGACACAAAGTATTCAATAGCACATATTTAAATATGTGCACGGTAGAAGATATACAATTCAATAGTGCTTATTTAAATGTGTCTTGTTAAAGATATCCCAAACAAATAATGTCAATTAATTATATATATATATATAGAACGATTAATTAATTGTGTTTTTAATAAAATTCAAATAATGACATTTTCAAAATGACAATTAATTAAAATAACTAAAATTAATTATAATAATAAAATAAATGAAATAATTCGAAATATACAATCTAAGAATTAATTATAAAGCATGGTTGTGATGTATTATATGTGCTTTATATTGAATAGTAACTGAACATTACATTGTACTGTTGATTACATACACCAAAATACATTACATTGAATATTGAATATTACATACACTATATTCCCTAAGCTACAATCTATAGATGTGCTACAATCTATACTTGTGATACAATCTATACATTGAATTCCCTAAACTACTCTTTAACAATAAGTATATAATCTGACCAATTTTCCCTAATCTGGATAGATGAATCTCCATCAAACTTAACTGAAGTTGGCTAGTGCTGAATGATCTCCTTCATGAATTTCAGCATATAATTGCCACAATCTTTCTCGTTGGTTTGGCAGGGGGTCTACAATTAAAATCAAGTAAACATATATAAGTATAACCTTAATTGAAATATGATATACTACACATATATAATTGTTTGAGATGATTTGTGTCAATATATTTATATGAGTTCACTTGACGTTGTTTGATGTATATCTAGAACGAACTTGAGCTTTGTAAATTTGCATCTCCTAAACAATAGAAAAATCTACTTAATTATTAAACAACTAGGAAAGTGAAAGTGTACCTAAAATTATAAAGTTTAAATGAGTGGTTCACTTACCTAGTAAAAGTTTCCTTCATAGCAGGGTACATGTTCAAATCGCCATGTTTCAATGAGTCAAGATAGTATATTTGTTCTTCGATTTGATTAATAACAATCAAAAGCCAATACTGCCTAACAAAAGATACGCATACGGATAGGAAATATTAAACACAAACGTACTAAAGACAAACATACAAAAGACAATTAAAAATGTTCATCCAGTATTAAAAGGTGCAAGAAATAAACCTACAGCTTATATATCTGCAACATGTTGTGTCTGCTCCCTGGTCTTCATTTTGTTATTGCTACTCTTTACCAAAGTGGTAACATGTGGGGATAAGAACATCATCTTCTTTTTATCTTTCAAAATGAAATTATCGTACGAGTACCTAATATATAAGACAAATGTTAGTTAATTGTATCACCAATGATTAAATGCAGAAGCGAGAAGTTAATAAAACATAATTTACTCGATATATATAAATACAACGGTTACACCTATCCAGTCGTGTTGATATACATCATTCACTTCATTAATGCTAATGAATTCTTGGGCATCATACCCGAAAACTTCATTGAGAAATGATATCATCATTATAACACATTCTTCCAACTTTTGTACATGCTTAAATAGTTGAGTACAAAAGTTGATCTTTTTGGAGCTCGCATTCCCCGAAGATGACTTAGTAGACTTTGGCAGTTTAGTTTTTTGTTTGCTAACCTTAGACTTGACCACCTTGACCATTTTCGGTAGATGTTGTACTATGGGAGGGGATGTAATTGAGCCATCTAACTCCTTTTCAGTGGGTCTGGAGTGTACATTTTCCAGAAATATTCAATACAAAACATATCAATTATAGATCAAAATATATATAATATGAATGAGCATATAAGGTGAAAATCATACCTTAACTGTGTGAAGAAGATCTTTGCTCCTAACCTTGGCACGATTTTGATGAAGGCACCAACATCACCAAAAAGAAGAAAAGGAAGAATACTTATGAAGACAAAGCTTCAAGACAACTTAGTCTACGTCTAAATAGGTATTTCTATCCTATACTCTCGAATATACAATAGTAGTAATGCTCAAACCATTTTATTAAGAAAATTGAAACATTCAAGTATAAACAAAACAATTTTAAAAAATAGTGTGTAACAGGTTACTGTATTTAAGTAACAGGATATATAAGTGAGAAAACTAATTACCCAACAAAAACTATACAGGGTAATCGATTATTCAAATGTTGTAATCAATTACTCTAATTAAATTTTAATTGCCCAGTTAGACAGCATGTTTGAGTAATCGATTTCTCAAGGTTGTAATCGATTAGTGAGAGTTGTTACACCAGTTTTCAGATTTCAAAATGAATGGTTTTCATCCCAAACGAAATGGTTTCATTCCAATCAATTCCTACCCTTTCAAATAGGTGTTATGGCTGGTTGGAAAGCCTATTTAAAGACATTGAAACTCAGAATCAAACATATAACTCTTACACAAACTTTCAAACGTAATTCTGAAAATTCTTTGAAATATTTTCTGCACATTTTGCAACTTATTCTTAAACTTTCAAAGTGAATTTTCTGAGTTGCTTGAAGTAAGTTTTACAAACATATAAGAGCATTATTACTTAGTATACAAAGAGTTACCGGATTGCAAGTGATATTACATTCAATACTTGTAAAGGCAATGTTGCCATTGTTGTAAATTCTTCATTGACATTTCAGAAATCTTTCTTTCAAAAGGGTGTGATAAAAAAAGCGGTAGAGTCACTTGAAAATGTGTTTTTCAAGACTGACATAAGTATTAGTGAGTGTGTAAGGTACATAGAGGTCTCGGGTTGTAATTACAACTCATAATATTTAGTGAAGAAATCTCTTGTGCTGCAAGAGTACTAGACGTAGCCTCCTTCGGTGGACAAGAAAGTGAACCAGTATAAAATCTTGGTTTTCTCTCTTCTCCTTTATCTCTAGATTTTTTATTTGGTAATTTTCTGCGTAATTTCTCCGCTGCATTTAACTCTTGATTTTGCAGAAAAAGTGGTCATAATTTTAAGTCAACTAACTCACCCCCCCCCCTCTTAGTTGCAATTTTAGTCTTACAAGCAGGAACTACACGTACAAGGTCTATTGGCCAAAAAACATAAGTGCCTATAGTCCCTCCCATTGTCAAGATATCCTCGTCGAAAGGAATTGGCAGCAATGCATCATCATCAATAGCAACATCAATCGAGACCTTCACATGATTGGGTTGGATAAGTGCATTATACAGCATAACATCTGTTGAGTTGCGTACTTTACCGACGCCCGCTACTCGCTTAGATGAGATATCCACGTACAATTTACAAGTATTGATACCCTATATGTTATTTAAAACATATAATTAGTTTACGACTGATAAGTTCCAAAAATACCTAATTTTCATACACTTTTCGTGGCACTTATCCTATGTAATTCATGCAAAACCAACTTAATTCAACACTTTTTAGATAAATTCTCATAGTTTGCTTGTATATTTTGTCCACCTCTTTTCCAAATCTTTGTGTGAAGTTTTTTAGGAAAAATCAAATAGAAGAAAAAATCAGAAATATAGTCAAGCAAGGAGGTGTTCATATAAGCCACTTTTGATGCACACATGGAAAGCTAAGTGCTTGGCCAAAAGCATGGACCTAAAACATGAAGCATCTCACTAAACAGCCTAGCATGGACAAACAGGACCGCCCAGTTGGCCTGGCACCAACTTGACTCTGTCAAACACAAGCTTGATGCGGTTAGATTCCAGCCTTGCACAAGCCAACCTGTTGAAGCAGGCAGCTCAGCGTGCACCTGGACAGCCCAGCTCTGAACCACACACCTGGCTAGAACATGACAAGATGCTCTAGCAGGCAGCTGAGCGGTGCCACCCAAGCATCCAAGTGGGCTGGACCCAGCAAGTGGTCAACTTGACTTGGCCACCAAGCAACGATGGCATCATGCATGATCTCACTTGACAAGGCCTCTTAGCACTTTTCAGAATAGCCCATAATAGCCTGGTCAAGTAGCTCACAAGTAGCTTTGGTGACTCAACAGCAAGCACCTGACTAAGTTGCTTGGCTAAGGACCAAACCCATGCTGAAGGGTTTGGTGCGCCTGATAGTGACCTGGTTGCCTATAAATAGAGGCCCTCTTCCAGCATTCAAAATACACTTTAATTCTTCAATTCTTCTCTAAAAAACACTTCTCTCTAGGATTCTTGTATTTTGGGGCCACAGTTCCAAGCTAGTTCTTTGGTAAATTTTGTAATTTTCTCTTAGAATTCAAGAGGATAAAGGTTGACAAATGTGATGCCAAGTTAATTTTGTATTCTCATTTGGATACAAAAACATCTCATCCTTGGATAGATGACTAATGCTCCTACACATTGATTTGGATTATGGTGTAATGTTATTTCTTTTCTTCATTTGTAACATCTTTTGATTTCAATATATGATCAAGTTATTACTTTTGGTTAATTTTGATTCTTTAAGAAGTTCTTAATGCGGTTTTAGCTTGATCACCTAAAACTTGATTTAAAGATCCAAAATGCTTATTCTTAAGGTATTGACAAGTGAACTAAAAAATATAACTTACACCTTAGCTCACTTGCCATATCAAAGCATATATTTTAAGCAAATTATGTTCAAGGCTAAATAAAGTTAATGGAGCCTGAAGTATGGTGTGACTCACATGAATCTTCTCATCACAATTGTAGTAGAGGCCTTGAGCACGTGCCTCTGGCATTTGTGCAATAGTAAGATGGAGGACATGGTTGATGTTTGGGAGAGGTTGGTTGTTTGGCCATGGAAATTGTGGAGAGTTTAGAGTCACATATTTTAGTTTCGACTAGTTTGGCTAGCCCTAATGCCGCAACAATATGGTGAGGCCATAATATAGTCAGCTCCCTTCGAATCTCGGGGATTAAACCTGATATGAAGCAGTTAAGCACTGTCTCTAGAGATAAACCCAAATGTGTTTGCATATTTTCTCAAATTGTTGTTGATAATCAGCAACGGTACAAGTTTGGTGGAGTTTAAATAACTCGGCCTAATGATTTTCATAAGTGGAAGGCCCAAAATGGATTTCTAGGGATCTTATGAAAATCTCACAATTTATGATGCTTGCATTACATGAGGCCCACTTAACCCAGCTAAGGGCTTCACCCTTCATGTAAAAAGATATAATGTGTAGTTATTGTTCAGGTGGAACTTAATATAATTAGAAAAGTTATTTTGCTTGGAATAACCAATCTAATGGCTCAAAAGCATCAAATAGGATTAATTGTAATTTTGGTGGTCTTGTTTGTTGAGGGTTAGCTATGGGTGATGGAAAAGTAGGACGTAAGTGTTGAAGATGGTGTGTAAAGAAGGGGGGTATGACGGTATTGGCATAGGGGGGTACTGTGGAAGAAAGGTTGGGGTAATGTGTGTTAGGGATGGGGTTTGTGGCTGTGTAGTGGGTGCTGACACGTTAGGGAAAGGTTGAGGGTGGGTGATGTGTGAGGAAGAATCCATGGCTGGTGGATCTAGGGGTAGTGAGGGTAAAATAGTCATACCTGCTAATTTTTGTGTAATGGAACGTAAAGCATTAGAAATGGCTTCATGTCTTATATTTTGTTGCTCCTTATTTTCTTGCAATTTTTCTGCAAAAATTTGCATGAGAGATTCATTCATCTCTTTTTTGGAATTCTTAGGAGTCATTGTTCAAGAAATGAAAGCACCAAGGATAGATTTTAATTCTATTTGCAGAACAGTAAAGTAAGAAATTAAAAAAAATTTACTGAATACTTCATTCATTCCTCTTCATTTCTCAAACTTAAGATTAAATACTAAAATAAGAGTTTAGGGTTTCTTAATATGGGCTCACACAGGAAGACCCATTTCATTTAGAATATTTAAAAACATAATACTTATTTCTCCTCATAGTCTGAAAACCATTTAGGTTTGTGTTTCATCCTAATGGGTCTGTTGGGCTAGTCTTCTTCATTATCAGCAAGTGTGTTACATCCTGCTTCACACCCTGCCAATAAAACTGAGAAGAAACTCTAGCCATTGTCCTTGCTATTCCCGCATGTCCACCGATTGGGGATGTATGGAATTCATGTAGGATTTGCTGAATAAGGAAATGTTTGGGAGGAATAACCAAACTCTTCTTCCAGTACAACAATTGGTCATGCATAGTATAAAGTAGATGAGGGGAATGTCATTGAGCACATGAGGCAAGTATATGGGACAACTTGTGATCAGTAGAAACAGCTTGACAAATTTGAGGAATAATTCCCCACTACGGTTCTGAAACAGCCATAAAGAAAGATCTTGATAAGGCATTGGCGGCAACATTATCACAACCCGGCTAATATTCGATGGTAAAATCATACCCAAGGAATTTAGGAAGCCACTTTTGTTGCTCTAGAGTTTTTATGGCTTGATCAGTAAGGTTGCGCAAACTCTTGTGGTCAGTCTTGATAATGAATTTATGTCCCAACAGGTAATGACGAAATTTAGCAATTGCTTCTGTAATGGCATAGAATTCTCGCACGTAAGCATATTGTTTCTGCATTCTAAGAGACAATTTCTTTGAGAAAAAAGCATTTGGATGATGGTCTTTACTCAGAATAGCACCAATACCAGTGCCAGAGGCGTCAATTTCCAAGGTGAATTTTTTTGTGAAGTTTGGAAGTGCCAAATCCGGTGCCTCTGTAATTGCCTCCTTTAGTTGCTGAAAGGCTGCAGTAGTTGTGGAATTCTAATGAAAGTTATCCTTCTTCAACAGATTCGTTAATGGGGATGCGATGGTTGTGTACCCTTTAATAAATCGGCGATAGTAACCCGTGAGGCCGAGAAAACCGTGAAGTTGTTTAAGGGACTTTGTTATTTGCCCATCCAACGCATCTTGTATCTTATGTGGATCCATGGCCACTCCATTACCTGATACAGTATGACCCAAATAGTCTATCTTCTCTAGCCCAAATTGGCATTTAGAGAACTTGGCGAACAATTGTTGTTGCTGGAGTATGTGCAGAACATTTTCTAAGTCTTCCAAGTGGGCAGGCCATGAAGGATTATACACTAGTATGTCGTCAAAAAAAACCAACACTGACTTTCGAAGTAACCCCTGAAAAACTGAGTTCATCAAACTTTAAAAGGTGGCGGGAGCTTTGGTGAGACCGAATGGCATGACCAACCATTCATAATGACCTTAGTGAGTCTGAAACGTTATTTTATATCTGTCTTCCGGAGAAACCCATATTTGATGGTATCCCGAACGAAGGTCTAGCTTAGAGAAATACGTGGCGCCAAATAATTCATCAAGTAGTTCATCCAATGTTGGAATTGGAAAAGTGTCCTTAATGGTGATGGTGTTTAATGCTCTATAATCAATGCAGAAATGCCATGTCACATCCTTCTTTTTGACTAACAGAACGGGTGAAGAGAATGGGCTCGTGCTTGGGGTGATGATCCCTTCTTGTAACATTTCCTCCACCATATTCTCGATTTGTGCTTTCTGGCTATGAGGGTATCGATAAGGATGAACCTTAACCGGTTTGCTACCCGGAATTAAGGGAATAGCATGATTATGGGATCTTTCTAGAGGTAACCCAATTGGTTTGTCAAAGACCTGTCTATAAGAGGACAGCAACAAGGACAATTCTAGGGGAGTGTCACCAAGTAAGTCAAGCTTGTGGTCTTGAGGCACGTCCTATGGCAGAAATTGGACAGCATAAAATTCTTCTATTGTGGTGGAACTGAGCTTGACTGGGAAATAGTGATTTTACACCCTGCAATTTAATAAATTCCCCATCCAAATAGAATCTCAATTTTAGTGCACTATAATCCGAAACATGGGGAGCCAAATTAGTCAGCCAAGCAGTCCCTAAAACAACATCTGCTCCTGAAACCGGAAGCAAATAAACTGGTAATCGGATAGTATGGCCTTGTATTGAGACTCTGACCTCGTTGACCAACCCTTCCACCATTAAAGAATTGCCATTGTCCACCATTACCTGAAAGCTAGGAGTGGGCTCAATCGGTAATTTGAAGTAGTGAGCTAAGCGGGGTTGTAAGAAATTGTCTGAACTCCCACTATCAAGCAAATTTTGAACCGTGACACCATTAAGAGAGCCTTGGAATCGCATCGTACCTACTCCAGGAGACCCATTGAGTGCATTGAAGGATATATGATGTCCAGGGTGCAAGTGGTCTGCTGATGCTAAAATGGGGTCAGGTGGATTTGTGTCTAACATTGGGTCTTCCAGCTCTTTTACTTGGAGAAATAAATATTGTTTGTTTGGGAAACGATGAGTAGGGGGAAATTTTCATCACAAGTGTAACAAAGGCCCTTGTCGCGTCTTAATTGCATTTCAGCGGGGGATATTTTTTTGATATTAGAGGGTTTGAATGGTTAGTTAAAGGGTTTGTGGGAAGGTGTGGGTAGGATGGCAGGAAGTAAGGTGGTTTTCTGGTTTGTGTTTGGGAAAGTGTTTGGGTGATGTGGTCTAGAATAGTATGTGGGAGAATATGGATTGGTGGGGCTGGTATATTTTTCTTTATACAGTTTAGCAAGTGCCACTGCTTTAAGCAAGGAATGAGGATCTTGAGCAATTACATCATGCCGTATATCTTGTTTTAACCCACTGATGAAGCAATCAAGTAGAGCATCCATCGAAATCCATGAAACTATGTTAGACAAGGCAGTAAATTCCAGATAATATGCATTAATTGATCCCCCTTGGGACAACTTAAAAATGTTGAGTGTGGACAATCAAAGGGAGAGGGACCAAATTCTAGCTCCAATGCTCTAGTAAAAGCATCCCATGAGTGAAAGCGATTATGCTTACTCATCATTTGGAACCAAGGAACCACTTCCTTGTCCAAATGGACCGAAGCAACAGTTAAACGTTATGGATCCGTAGTAGAGTAATATTCAAAAAATTGTTCAGCCTTGAAGATCCACTGTAGCACATTAGAACCATCAAAACGTGGAAAATCCAATTTGATGTTTCTTACCTGAAATGGTTGTGAGTTCCCTGTTGTCGAGCTTGAGTTCTAGCCAACCATGGATGAAGTTGCCAGAGTTGTTTCGATCTGCGTAAAACGGTTAGTGTAATCATGATCTCGTCTTTCCATGAGCTCCAAGATCTTCTTGACGTTAGAGTCCAGTTCTTTCATGAGAGTATTCTCAGCCATGGTGGACAAAGAAAGCACCAATTGTAAGGGAATTCACAGAGTAAGAAATGGAAATGCACAAGATAAAGAGGAATGTAGCATGTACTGTGTATTATTTATAATTTGGGTTTCCATACGTCATTTTCCTTCTCTTTGTCCCCTTATATCATGACCTTATTTCCCACATGTAATCGTTGAATGCCTTGCTGGTGGTCTTCTTTCTCTCACTTCTGTGACTCAGCTTGATTTCCTCCCCACCGTACACGTGTCCCATTTGTGTAACGGTCTTACCATGCATTTTATTTGCCACCTTTTATCATTCATAACATACTGCAACCCACTTCTACTTCTATCACATTAGTGCTCATGACCACCATCTTTCGCTATGGTCCTGTTAGGACTTAAGCACATGAGGAGAGCTCAACTCAAAAGTCTAATATCCATACTGGCTTTCACTGTATCGGCACTGACCCGGTGGTAGCTCTTTCTCTTTTGGCAGCTTCACTCACCTATTAGTATTCGGTAATGTACCTTAATCCAGCCTATAGATAGCCCTTTCCGTGAAACAACTCTCAATGAAAGCACCAATTTTTAAGACTTAAGCACATGATGAAAACTCAATCCAAAAGACTAGTCTTGTAGGTGGGAGAGTCTCATAGCTTAAGTATCATATTGAGTTTGCTATTCTACTCAATGTGGGATTCCTAACAGGTCCATTGCCAAGCCACCCTCAACCATAGCAAAAAAGGGAGGGATAAGTGAGATAAATTAGAGAGATGAACAAAGAATGTATTAAAAGTGTAGGCTCTAGTTGTTCAAATACTCTCATTATCCCAAAACGTTGGTCAAAAAATGTAAAGAAAATTGTCTCAAATTAGTATCACAATAATGAATGATATATTTGAAAATTGGTACTATGGCCTTGAGATGTCACACATAAAATATTGATTTGCTTTCGGGTTTAGTTGATGCTAATTCTTCTGTTTTATTGATCAAGAAGTTTTTCATTGACACCCCTTGGGTTAGAATATCAAGTTTCAATTAGATCACATATGTCAACATTTTGAGTGTGAAGAAAAGCTATCATCATTCTCTTCCAATAACCACAATCAGAACCATCAAATTATGTGGTCTGATTATTGTTTGTCCTTCAGCTTAAATAGTATGAAAATTATACTTTTCTCTATATGTGTTAGATGCTCAACCTAAAGCGTGTGAGCTTTGGTACCAATTAGAGTTGGCACAAACAAACACAAGAAGAGAATTAAATTGTGTTTGTCAAGTTTTTATTAAATAATATTATTGTTAGAAAACTTTTCACAAGTAATTATATGATGAGTGCACAAATTAACTAATTTCATAAGAATAAAATACAACACGTTCAAATCCCCACATTTAGTATAAATGAAAGCATTAAAGAGGAAAAAATATAGAAAATAATACAAGTATTTTATCACGGTTCACTTTCAATAGCTACATCTAGTTCTTTCTCACATAAAGGTTTTCCATTATTTCTCAAAATCGTACAAGAATTTAACACCTCTGCATGCAAATATTCTTTTTATGCCAAACATTTCAAGGCTCTAAACAATCAAGTATTCTTTCGCTTACCAAATTTTTCGAGACTCTAAACAATCAATTATTATTTCACTTACCTAGCCTCTCAAGGCTCTAAACTTGTTCAAATATTCTTTCACTGTCATGCCTCTTCAGGATCTAAACTATTGATTAAAGATGATCTCGATGATATTTTATAACTCACTCGATGATGATATGAAGAAAAAATCATATTAAGCCTCTTCATGCTCTAAAATTTACTAAGAAAATATCATAAGATTTACAAAGTAAACTCTCAATATTTTCTCTTAGATTGCCTTTATGCAACATACTTAAAATTTGACTCAATACAATCAGAATTTCTTTACAGGAATAATTCTTTCGATTTCAATCTCTTGTGTTATTATTGTGTTCATGTCTCTTTTTTCATGTATACTCTTATAAGGCTCTCTTCCTTTATAGATAAACTTCAAGGATAATCTATTAGTCTTAATTGAGTATATGTTTAGATTTAACACCCAATACACTCGGTTCCGTTGAGTCTTGATACCAAGAAGAATTTAATAGTAGAATTTGTTGTTTCTTGAACCATGTTTGATTGCACAATAAATATTTTGGGTCCTTTCTATTCGAAGTCTTCTTCTTGTTGTATATAGGTATTTCTCTTTGATCATAACTTCACACCTTAATTACTTCATGTGTCGTTTCGATCTATTTCTAGTTATTCTATAGTATTTGCGGATTCATCTTCATTGTGTGTAAGGAAATTAGAGAACAAAACATTTGTATTTATGAGAATACTATGTTTCTCAGTGTTATAAAACTCGGATTGGATCGATCGATCTGACCAATTCAACTGTGAACCAAGTATATAATTGGTACAAGCCTCTCATCTAACCAGTTTCGTATAAAAATGGATTGACTCGATTCAACTCGGATGGTCAGACTGGTTACATCGAGTCAATCAATTTTTTTTTTAAAAAAACAATCAAAACGATGTCATTTTTAGATTAAAAAAATCAAATATTTTTAAACCATCTATAGTTATGTTTGTCATTTGTTAATGTATATAGAAAAACTTTTATTGTTTAATTAAATTCTAAACTTGTTGTTCATTTTTTGCAATTAGTACATGACACATATGTTGTTTCACCATGTTTCCAACTTATTTATCACATTTCATATTAGTACTCTTTATTAGTTATTTAATTAGGTATGATAATCTTTTTAGATTTGGAGCATAAAGTTATAAAATAATGTTAACTAATATTATGATTTTTTAGAATTTTTAATGCAAACCGAGTCAATTAGTCCAACCGTTGATCCACTAGTTCAACCAGTGACTCATAAGTCATTGATTGGTCAAAGTAATAACACAGATGTTTCTCTTCCCAATAAATGAACATTTAATATTTGAAACATTAATCATTCACTTTAAATGCATGTAAAAATTATTTGAATTAAGTTGAAATGATTTTATGAGTAAAGATGTGTATTCTTGATTGAAAACTAAGGCAGTTAATATCATTAGAGGATATAGTCATTGGACACAATTATCATTTGAACATACTTTGTATTAATAACACGTGATTTAAGATAAACCCACATGTCACTCCATGCAATCTTATTGGACGCAATAGTTCGTTAGACGAACTTAGTTATTGAACATGTTTCCATAACATTCAAAAATGATTTTTCTAATAGTGTTGGACACGATTGAAAAACTTTCCTTATATAATTCCTCTCATATATAAACAGCTTAAGCACAGATAAATACTAACACATTTTGCATCAAATTTTTAATTATTTGTTTTCCATCAAAACATCAGCAATAAACAAGAGATTTTTAATAAGTTAGTTGGAGGAAAAAATATTTCACTTGAAAAATAAAGCCATTATGGTTCCAAAAGTTTACCAATTTTCATGTTGACAAAAATCAAATTAAATTTGATTGACAAAGTCATAGAGATACATATTGGAAAATAAAGGCAACAAAACTACTCAAGCAGAAACAAGACAACAACAATAACAGTTAATCAATTAACTGATTAGAAACTCAAGTGAAGCATTGACTGAACAATTCTTGTAATTGACATTTAATTTACACATTTAAACATGTTAAAATTGTTTTACAACATGTGTTTATTAATTTGTTAGGGAGTTAGTTAGGTTAGTTGCATTGTTTGCTTTACAAAACATTGTATATAAACAACACTCTCTTGTATCATTTCAAAAATCAATCAAAAATATGTATTTTATACACTCTTCTATTTTCTATTAAAATTGCAATATGGTATCAGAGCCTTCATATTGAAAAGGCTTTGGTCATCACTGCACATTTTCTACTAATTATTATCTTTCTTCCAAGAATCAACAGAGAATTCATTAGAAGAAGATCAAGAATTGGTGAAACAACAATAAGTGTAAGCTCTGCAGCAAACAACTATGATGAGAGGAGAAGAAAGAATAAACCAATCCACATTTTGATATTTGATTATATGAAAAGATGTCACCGAAGCAGCAATGAAAAGCAGATATAGCGAAGATACAAAAGCTGGTAGAAGACAAAACCTTCAGTCTCAAGAACAAGAACAAAAGCACTAATGTTCAAAAGTATGTTCAGAATCTCAAACAACCCATTCCGGGGCCTGATGCTGCAAAAATCGCTGCTAAGAAAAAGAAGGAAAAGGAGCCATTTAGATTTTGTCTATTGTTTCTCACAGGTTTGGTCATTGTAGATAGCAAATTGGTGATGTTCTTTTCAGATTCAATTTCCTTAAACGTCACAAGATTTTCTCTCCAACTTGGTGCATGATTGAAGGCTCTTCCAGCAAAGGTGGCATGTTATAAAACCCATTGCCCATGTTTAAAAAAACTTTCCCTCTTAACTACGCGTAGAAGCAACATATTAAGAGTTGAGACAGCTGGAAAATTATGGAGTGCAACAAAGATGAAGCTGTTAGGGCCAAAGAAATAGCAAAGAGGAAATTTGCTGAAAGAGTATACTAATGCGAAAATGTTTGTTGTCAAGGCTCTGAATTTGTATCCTGCACTGGAGGGTGTTTCCCAATTTTTGACAACTCTTGATGTTTATATAGCTGCTAATAAAAAGGAGGAGGAAGAGAAAGCCAAGGAAAAGGAGCTAAATGATTTGTTCAAAATCGCTAATAGTCAGCCTAAAGTCTCAGTTGGTGTTGATCCCAAATCTATAGTATATGATTTTTTCAAAGTGAAACAGTATATTTCAAATCTATAGTATTAGTGTCATGCAAGATTATAACCATGCTTTAAAGATTGTTATAACTTGTTTTCATGGCCTTGTTTGTAAAGGGATAATTAAAGATGTTGTCAAGAAAATGTATGAAATTCACGTCAATAAATCGAATACTATGATCAGGAGCAACTAGGAAGCTTCAACAATGTAAAACCACGAAAAACATGAGAATGGTCAAGATTTCTAACCAGGAAAATAATCAAGTGATTGAGAATCCAATTACATTAGGATCGAGATTTTGATCTATCACATTGTTATGATATCAAATCAAATTATCAAGTTAAAGTCATTAACATTTACTTTTCGCATGAGAGGAGCTATTGGAAAATAAAGTCAACAAAGCTACCTTGGAAAGCAAGTAGAAACAAGACAGCAGTAATAACAGTTAATCGATTAACTGGTTAGAAAATCAAGTGAAGCATTGGCGGCTGAACAATTCTTGTAATTGACATGTTTTACACATTTGAACATGTTGAAATTGTTTTACAACATCTGTTTATTAGTTTGTTAGAGAGTTGGTTATGTTAGTTGCATTGCTTGCTTTATAAGGCATTGTATATAAACAACAATCTCTTGTATCATTTCAAAAAATCAATCGAAAATATATGTTTTATACACTCTTCTATTTTCCAGTTAAAATCGCAATATTATAACATAATACTAAGCAATAAGATAGTTTTTTTTCAAAATTTAAGTAGCACAACTTATCAAATTTATATATATATATTACTCACGTGAGAATAATGCGCTATTGTGAGAAATGAGAACATTTAATATATATCATTGGATCTTGATTGAATGGTTAAGATTAAAAGATACATGCACATGATTATCATGTGATCAATAAATAACTTTTAATCATAATCATCCATGATTAGTTATAAGGCCCAAATTTATTGTTCTCATAATTTTTATATTATATGAATGTAGTCATGGAATAGCTCCATATATATATATATAAATAAGCAAAACTTATTAAATTTCAGTTGTTATTAAATTGCAAATGTTTGTTAGATAAAGACCATTATCATATTAAACATGGATTTCATGTTGTCATAGCAAATTCGTACAA
Source organism: Lupinus angustifolius (assembly GCF_001865875.1). Taxonomy (NCBI): domain Eukaryota; kingdom Viridiplantae; phylum Streptophyta; class Magnoliopsida; order Fabales; family Fabaceae; genus Lupinus; species Lupinus angustifolius. The sequence continues at coordinate 6,310,699 of NC_032023.1, read as the reverse complement.
GACAATATTTCAGATATCATGTAAGACAATCACGTACAATAATTATTTGTCATATAAAAAAATATGCATCATATAAAATACTTATATAAATAACTCATATTCTTTTAAAGGGTGAATACCATTATTATTATTAGCTAAGAGAAATATAGACAAAGGTGCTAACCTAATGGAAAAAAAGAGAAAAAAAATGAATTAAAATTAAAGTGTGGAGGGTTTGAATTTGATGGGTTCTAATTTTGGAGTATTGCCATCATTCGATCAAAGTTATCCCGACCAATTATCCAATATATTCCTTCAAGTTGTTAGAAATTGGGGGTTTTGGTTTCTCTTCAGAATCTTGCATTTTCCCTTTATAGTGCTAATAGCTTGAGAACTCTAAGGTTGGTCTCTTTATGTGTTATAGCTAAAGCTAAGGGCTGATGAGAATATTGCTTAGGAGTTGATTCTACCCCTTCCTCAGTAATTTGACATTCAAGTTGAAAAATTTCATTCTTAATAAAAACACATATGGATAATAATGAAAATCGAACCTGTGGGTATCCACTCAAACTCAACCTGAATTTAATGGAGAAACTCTGATGTGATTAAGTTCAGGTTTTACTCGGATTTAATTTTTGGGTTTGGATTTGGTAGAGCAAAGACCCAACCCCGAACTTACCTTGAAGTAATATGATTCAATCTAAAATTGAAAGTTCTATCATGTCGCCATTTTTTTTAATTTCTAATTTACATACTATTGACTTTTCAAACATAAAAAAAATGAAATAATACAAGAGAAAATAGAAATGCTAGAGAAAAATGAAACAAAAATGATATCATATTTTCCTTAATACATTTATTATTTTCGAGTTTTTTTCGGATTCGGGTTACCCGAAATCCGACAGACACGGAGATGATATCTTTATTATCAACATCGTTGAGTTCGAGTTTTAAATTTTGGATTTGGGTATATATAAACCCGACCTGATCCATCTCATTGTCATTCCTAAAAACATATGCTTTTAGATCTTGGAGCATGCATATATGATTTTGAAGGTTTTGGATTATTGTCATCATTCGATAAAATTAATCCTTGGCCATCTATCCAATATATTCCTTCAAGTCACGAGGAATTGTGGGCTTTGGTTTATCTTCATAATCTGGCATTTCCCCTTTCCCTTTATCTCTGCTCATAGCTTGAGAACTATGATGTGGTCGATTTTTTGGTATCAAGAGTATCTTCTTATATTTTGGTAAGGAATTTGTTAGATGCCTCTCATTACTATGCCTTAAAAGAATTTTATGACAATTTTATGGCTCTCTTTAAGAGCATTTTATGTCACTTTTATGGCTTTGTTTCCAAGCATCCAATGCTTGGAATCCAAGATACCAAGACTTTGCTTGCCTATAAAAGGACACATATAGAGAGCTTCAAAATCATCTTCACAACACACAACATCTCTTTCATTTACACATATATTGTGAGTGCATTCTTGGTGAGAATTCTTGTTCCATTTGAGAGAGTATTTGTGAGAAAAATATTGTCATTTGTCCTCATCATTATAAGAGGATTTCTTGTACTCTTCTTTTTTACATAGTGGAATTTTGCTCTTGATCGCCCGTGGTTTTTTTCCTCTCACACTGAGGGGTTTTTCCACGTTAAATCTTGTGTGTTATTTTCTTTATCCTTTACTTGCTTCTCTTTTGTTCTCAATTGATTCAATCCTGTGCTTCCGCATTGTGCTCTAACCTTAACAAGTGGAATCAGAGCTCTTACTAAATTGAGAATTTCAAAATGTCTGCAAAATTTGACATTGAGAAGTTTGATGGCAAAATTAGCTTTTCTATTTGGCGAGTCCAAATGAGGGCCGTTCTTATCCAGAGCGGATTAAAGAAAGCTTTAGATGGGAAGTCAAAGAAACCAGTTTCCATGACCGATGATCAATGGGACGAGTTGGATGAAAAGGCGCTTTCAACAATTCAACTTTGTTTGTCGAAGGAGGTTCTTCGTGAGGTTGCCAATGAAGAAACCGCTGCGGCTTTGTGGCTGAAGTTAGAAACTTTATACATGACCAAGAGCCTCGCAAACAAGCTTCGTCTCAAAGAACGGTTATACACCATTCGTATGGTTGAAGGTACTCCTATTCAAACTCATCTTGATGAGTTTAATTCTATTATTATGGATATGCAAAATATTGATATTAATATTGAAGATGAAGACAAAGCTGTTTTGTTGGTTGTCTCTTTACCTTCTACCTATAAGCACTTCAAAGAAATCATGTTGTATGGAAATAATGATACCTTATCCTTTGAAGATGTTAAATCTAATTTATTGTCCAAAGAAAAATTTGATCTTGAAGTTAATTCTGTGGACAAGGGTGAGGGCTTAAGTGTTCGAGGTAGAACTCAAGAAAAAGGGAGTACCAATTATAAAAAGTTCAGATCCAAATCCAGAGGTCGCAAATCCAACAAAACTTGTCGCTATTGCAAGAAACCGGGGCATGACATTCCTGATTGTTTTATCTTAAAGAAAAAACAAGAAAAACAAGATAAGGGAAAATTTCAACAATCCTCTGAAGCTGCTAATATTGAAGCCAATTCTGACGGTGATATTCTTTTATCTGTTGTCTCTTATAATAATAGGAGTAAAACAGAATGGATTCTTGATTCTGGATGTACTTTTCATATGTGTCCTTATAAGGACTTATTCACCACTTTTGAACATGTTGACAGTGGTGTTGTTTTGATGGGCAATGATACCCAATGCAAAGTTGCAGGAATAGGTACTATTCAGATCAAGGCTCATGACGGTGTTGTCAGAACCTTGGCTAATGTCCGCTATATTCCAGATTTGAAGCGGAACTTAATTTCTCTTGGCACCCTAGAGTCTCTCGGGTGTAGGTATTCAGCTGAAGGTGGAGTTCTAAAGGTATTGAAAGGTGCTATGGTATTATTGAAAGCTAACCGGATTGGTAGTTTATATGTCTTGCAAGGTTCTGTTGTGACAGGTTCAACAGCTGTATCTTCTTCAATGCATGATAATGACATTACCAAATTATGGCACATGCGCCTGGGCCATATGAGTGAAAAAGGTATGCACCTTCTAAGCAAACAAGGTCATCTTGGTAAACATGGCATTGGTAAATTGGATTTTTGTAAACATTGTGTTTTTGGGAAACAGAAAAAGGTTAGTTTCTCCACTGCAACTCACCGTACCAAAGGTATTCTTGATTATATTCATTCTGACCTTTGGGGGCCTTCTAAATTTCCTTCTCATGGAGGATGTCGCTATATGATGACCATCATTGATGATTTTTCTCGCAAAGTTTGGGTTTATTTTCTGCAGCATAAAAATGAGACTTTCTCCACTTTCAAGAAGTGGAAAACTCTTGTTGAAACCCAGACAGGGAAGAAAGTGAAGAAGCTTAGAACAGACAATGGATTAGAGTTCTGCAATGGTGATTTTAATGAGTTCTGCACAAAAAATGGTATTGCTAGACACAAAACTATTCCAAGAAATCCTCAACAAAATGGTGTTGCAGAACGGATGAACAGGACTCTACTTGAGAGAGTTCGTTGTATGCTCTCAAATGCTGGGTTATGGCATCGGCGTGAATTTTGGGCTGAAGCAGCATCTACTGCTTGTTACCTGGTTAATCGTTCTCCACATTCAGCACTTGATTTCAAAATCCCAGAAGAAATTTGGTCAGGTAATCCTGTTGATTATTCTAACTTAAGAATCTTTGGATGTCCTGCTTATGCACATGTTAATGATGGTAAATTAGCTCCAAGAGCTGTTGAGTGCATATTTCTTGGTTATGCATCTGAGTCTAAAGGATATCGCTTATGGTATTCTGATGCAAAGTCACGGAAATTAATTCTTAGCAGAGATGTGACTTTTAATGAGGATGCATTTTTATCTTCTGGAAAACAATCTATTGTGTCTTCTTCTACTAGTACAGGTAATCTACAGGGTACTAGCGAGAAGGTGGAGTTGATAGTGAAACCTACAGTTCCTAATGTTGATGTTCCATCTTCCTCTACAAATCAATCTAGCATTGATGATCATTATGTTGATTGTGATGACAGTACAACTTCTCCTATTCATCAGCAAGAAGATGATTATTGTATTGCTCGAGACAGAACCAGAAGACTAATTAAAAGGCCAGCTAGATACACTGATGGTGATAATTTAATTGCTTATGCATTGTCAGTTGCACAAGAGGTAAATGATGATGTTGAACCTGCCAGCTATACAGAAGCTGTTTCTTGTGTTGATTCGTCACAGTGGCTAGTGGCTATGAATGAAGAGATTGAAAGTCTTCATAAGAATGGTACTTGGGCTTTGACAGAGCTTCCCGAAGGCAAACGACCATTACGATGTAAATGGATCTATAAGAAGAAAGACGGTATTCCCGGGGTTGAAGATCCAAGATGCAAAGCACGACTAGTTGTTAAAGGTTTTAATCAAAAGGAAGGTATTGACTTTAATGAGATATTCTCACCTGTTGTTCGTCATACTTCTATACGTGTTTTGCTTGCTTTTGTTGCTTTATTTGATTTGGAGTTGGAGCAACTTGATGTAAAGACAGCTTTTCTACATGGAGAGCTGGAAGAAGAAATTTACATGGAACAACCTGAAGGATTTATTGTTCCTGATAAGGAGCATCTTGTCTGTCGATTGAAGAAATCATTATATGGCCTTAAGCAAGCTCCCAGACAATGGTACATGAGGTTTGATTCTTTTATGATTGGGCAAGGTTATTGCAGGAGTCAATTTGATGACTGTATTTATTTCCAGAAATTTCCAAATGAATCATTCATATACTTGTTACTGTATGTTGATGATATGCTAATTGCTTCACGTGACAAGTCTTTGATCCGGAAATTGAAAATTCAACTCAATAATGAGTTTGAGATGAAAGAATTAGGTGCAGCCAAGAAAATTCTTGGTATGGAGATTCACAGGGATCGTCAAGCTGGTAAATTGTTTTTATCCCAAGAGAAATATATTGAAAGAGTGCTTGAAAGGTTTAATATGAATAATTGTAAACCTGTTTCTACTCCACTTGCTGCACATTTCAAGTTATCTTTAGATCTTTGCCCACATACAGAGGAAGAGATGGAGCGTATGTCACATATTCCTTATGCTAGTGCAGTTGGTAGTCTTATGTATGCTATGGTGTGCACTAGACCTGATTTAGCATATGCTGTTAGCATGGTAAGTCGATATATGCATAATCCTGGAAAGGATCATTGGAGTGCTGTAAAATGGATTTTTCGGTATCTAAAAGGTACTTCTGGTATTGGCTTGGTATTTGACAGAAACAAGGCTACAACTGATGACGTTGTAGGTTATGTTGATTCGGATTATGGTGGTGATATTGACAGAAGGAGGTCTCTTTCTGGTTACATCTTTACTCTCTGTAATAGTGCTATTAGCTGGAAAGCTACTCTTCAGTCCATTGCTGCATTGTCTACGACTGAAGCAGAATATATTTCAGCAACGGAGGGTGTGAAGGAGGCTATTTGGCTCCGAGGTTTGGTAAATGAACTTGGTCTAATACAGGGTGTTCTTACAGTGTTTTGTGATAGTCAAAGTGCTATTCATTTGACCAGGAATAATCGTTATCATGACAAGACCAAACACATTGATATAAAACGTCACTTTATCCGAGATATTGTTGCTATTGGTGAAATTATGGTGGAAAAGATTCACACATCAGAGAATCCAGCAGATATACTTACCAAGCCACTTCCGAATACCAAGTTCCAACTTTGCTTGGACTTGGTTGGTCTCTACAGCACTTGAGTGCCCTTCGGGGCATTATTTGGCGATGAGCAACTTATCAAATTCGAGCCAAGGTGGAGATTGTAATTAATTGGGTTTGTGGATGTTCTTCGCAACAAGTGTCGCTCACATGAATCGAACTTTTAACCTTTTGGTCATCCTAAGATATAGTGAGATCCTACACTACTAAATAAATGTCTCGTTGGTTAATCTCGTGGATTGATTACAACTAAAGGTAATAATTTATGAGAATCTTACTTTGGAACAGATCTACTCACTTGTTTGGATATTTGACCGTCAACTTGAAATCTTTCATTCCCAGCAAAAACTCAGACTTTTGGATGCAAGGGCATACATATCTGATTGCCAGTAGATAGGTGCATATGTTTTATAGCCTTCTAAAGTTAAAGGAAATTTTGATGATATTCATTCCACTCATCCGTTTTATTAATACCATGACATTTTTTCTTACATTTTGAATGAATTCTCACAATTCTTCGTTTTTTCCTTTATTGTAATATCAATAAAATTTATTGCATTGGTTTGCATTTTGAAAAATATCACGTTTTCTAATAATCACCATTTTTAACGTCACTTATCATGTGTATTTTTTCTAATTGGTTTCTTTACTTTTATATGTATCTACTATCTATATATGACATATGTTATTCTTTTGGTAAATTGATATTACTTCTATCACTTCTTTCTTTTACCCATGTTGTCCTATTGTTTGGTTCATTTCAATTTTTGCTTTTCCCACTTTTCTCTTTTTCCACTTTTCTCTTATAACTCATTATTCTATTATTAAATATGATCTTTTTTTTTGATACAATTGCAAGAAGGAAAAACAAAACAAAAGATTACAATCTTATGTAACAATGACCCAACTGATCATTAGCAAGAAGAGGTGATATGTTGTCTGGTAGAAGATCCCAAACTCTCCATCTAATATCTTCATGAGCTCTAAGTTTGGTCAGGAAATCTGTTGGGTAGTTAGTCTCACGAACTGAGTGTTCAAAACAAATATTCCAGTCTCTACTCAAAAGGTCATTTATTGATGCTGCTATAGTGACATTAGTATGGAAATGAGGAATATCATTTGTAACTAGAGAAATTGCTTGAAGAGAGTCTGAATGACAAATAACGTTTCGAAAACCTTTGTTCCAAACATGATCAAGGCCATGGAAAATAGCTTTAAGCTCCCATACATATTTGTAGAGATACCAACAAAACCTGAGAATCCAGTGATCCAGTTGCCCTTATCACAACGAATGAGACCCCCAAAGCCAGTTCTACCGGGATTTCCCAAGCTACTACCATCTATGTTAAGTTTAACTTGCCCAGTTGGAGGGGGACCAAGTAACATATTTTGGAACCCTTGCCGAATCGTTAAGAATGAAGATCATTCTTGTGATATCAAATATCAAAATAGTTGTATATTTGATAAGAATTTTTTTATCTATTTCTCTTATTTTATTTTAATATTTTTATGTTATCACATAGTATATTTTCATATTGTGACACATATAATTACACATTAATTATCGCACAACTATATAATTTCATAATTTTCCTAATGAATTAAAAACATTTAGTGCATGTAAGATAATTAAAAAATATTATTCTTTTAATTTGAAATCATATTTCCTCTCCTAATGAGTTGTAAGCTATACAATAATAGTTATCAAATTCAAATAGGAGTAAATAAGAATAGTAGCATATTCTTGTACTATTATCATTCTAATCATTCAAATTGAATGACTTATTTCTAACTGATTTATTGCAACTATTACACCCTTGATATTTGAATCAAAAAATAACTAATTAGAAGAGGAAATATGATTTCAAACTAGAAGAATAATATTCTTAATTCTCTTAAATGCACTATCTTTTTTAATTCATTAGAAAAGTTATGAAATTATATATTTGTGTAATAATTAGTAAGGAAGACAAAAATACCCGCTCCGTGGGTACCCACTAAAATATACGCAACGGATACTCCTAAAAATAGCTTATACGTGAGAGCGGATATCATGATATCCGCCCTGCAGGTACCCACATATTTATAAATTTATTATGTATTTAAATAATTTATATAAATTACATTTTTATTATTATTTTATATTATATATTATCTATTTTTGTATTATGTTATAATGAGTTTTAGTGATTAAAGTATATGGTAAATTTAACATGTATATAAATGTATTATTTATGTAACAATTATTTTATATGTATTAATTATTATAAAATATATAAATATATATTTAAACTTAAAAACATGTGGGGTACCCGCAAATAGTCATCCCTTTAATTACCTTATAATTAGAGGCATCACAATATGAAGATATTTATTTTAGTACCATGTGATGACAACCTATGAAGCACAGATACTGATGCGTGTGTCGAGTACGATACGTATCTAATACGTCGATACACATTTTTTCCAAAATACAGGATACGATACGTTCAGGGATACGCGTATAAAATAATAAAAACACAAAATATGATAAAATTATAAGTGTAAAATCAAAATATCCAAAGTAAAAAATATAATGGAAATTTAAAATCATTTCCCTCCATAACAAATCTATCTTATCCTATTTTAATGAAAACGAATATATCCTAAAATCATTGTTCTCCATAAAAAATATATCTTATCCTATTTTAATGAATATGAATCTATCTTATCCTATTTTATTAGAAACGAATCTATTTTATCATGTTTTATTGGAAACGAATCTATATATCCTATATTTTACTGAAAACGAATCCATATATCCTATATTTTTTTTGAAAACGAATCGGATACGTGTCTTAATATTTATTTATTTTATTTTATTTTTTTAATTTTTGGATACTCTATGGATACGTATCCTTCGTGAATCTAAGCGTATCCGTGTCGGATACGTGTCGGACACCGACACGTGAGGGTGTTTGACGAATCTGTACTTCATAGATGACAGCAATAGCATTGTTTGGTTTATCGGATTAATATACATTATTTGGATGAACATATAATTTAAAAGTGTCAATTTTTGTAATTTAATTCATTCAAGATCAATTTCAAAAAACATGTTAGTTTTTTTATTTGATTCTAAGATAACTCCTTACGGAAATTCACACAATTAATACACATTAATTCACACAATTTTAATAAGAAAATGTGAGCTCCTATTTTGAATACAAATCTTAGCAATTAATCATAGATATTAGCTTCAATCCCAATAAGGCATTCAAAACATTAATTTTCCACCAACCGAATTCTTTTTTGAGATAAAATAAAAATATTAAAATAAAATAATAAAAATGATAAAAATAAGATAAAATATAATAGACATAGCTTGCAAATGTACAAATATTTTGACAATAACAATGATTCATAGAGTTCAAGTTTATTCATATATTTTTTTTTGAGTGTTTGATACATGTGATTAGAAAGAGAATAAACAAAAACATAAAAATGGAAGAAGTGGTTGGGGCCACACAAAACACGAACTACAACAAAAAACCCTATGTGTGTAAGGGTGGAAACAGGTGAGACCGTCTATCATGAGCATATTATATGACTTATAATAGGCTAGACCAAACCAAACTTTTTTGTGTACAGGTCAGACTCAGACTTTTTAAAAAGTCTATTTACTTTAACAAGTTAGACTTTTAGGTCATCCAAAAGACATATTACACCTAACAGACCGACCTATTTAGCTATTTTATCTAATATGTTCATATGCAATTTTACTATAAGTAATATTATTATTATGTACATGTGTAATTTTAATATAAAATGTATACAAGAATATAATTTAATTGTTAGGGTTAGAAGAGTATAATCAAAAGTAGAAATTCGACCATATTTAAATGTAGATATGATGACCTATTTTAAGATTATAAAATATAACATGCCTTTAAAAAGGCTAATAGGTCGTGTCAATCTTTTAAACAGGTCGGACCTAGGTTTTAAATTTTTTTAAGAGTAAATTACACTACACCCCTTGAGTTTTAGTGAAATCACACAAACCACCTCTCACTTTTCTACACCTACACAAACCTCCCATAGTTTTTATACTTTTATTACACTGACCACCCTGCATAAGAAATAAGTGTAATCTTTTAAACAAAAAATGTGATAATTGTAATTAAGTTAAACAAAACATGATATATTGTGTAGACAAGTCTAAATAATATACAAATTAATGTATCTTTATTATTTTTGGTTACAATGGTTACAAAATGCATCAGCAATTCTAAAGAAATATTGTTTAAATCGCTCTTATAGTGTAACGAACCAAAAATAATAAAGAAATATTGACTCATATATTATTTGGACTTGTCTCCACAATATATCATATTTTGTTTAACTTAATTGCGTTTATCACATTTTTTGTTTAAAATATTACACTTATTTCTTATGCAGGGGTGATTAGTGTAATGAAAGTATAAAAATTAGGGGAGGTTTGTGTAGGTGTAAAAAAGTGAGGGGTAGTTTGTATAATTTTACTAAAACTTATGGGGTGTCAGTGTAATTTACTCTTTTTTTAAACATGCTAACATGTGAGATCTAGGCTCCTAATACTATATAGACTTGATCTATTTAAGACAAAGTCTAAACTAACTTGTTTTGACCCTTATGTTTGTGTAAAAAAGAGTAATTTCTAAATTAATAATGGTTAAAAGAAAAAAGTCAAAAACATTGAACACAAAAGTGTAAAACAACTAATAGTAGCTAAATTAAGAAATGAGAACTAAAAAAAGAAACTTTATAATTGAAGAGGTTCGAGGAAGTTGTCATGTTCTGCTCCGGTCTAAAAAATATGACAAAGGCAGTGGGAATAAATGCATAGTGGTTGAGACAAAAAGGTTATTTCTGAAATATACCATCTTTATAAGAGAAACACCTCATAATCATTGGAGAAAACCAAATCAAAAGAAAATTTGGGGTATCTAAATATTAGAAAATGGGGAAAGCATAAAAACAAAAATTGAGACATGAAACAATAGAAAGTGTAATTTGAAAGAGAAAAGTCGGAATGATAATGAGATAAGAGCATAAAAAACAAAAAACCAAATACATATGAAATGATTCTCTAAATATTAGAACTAGAATTCTCTAAATATTAGAAAAGGAGAAAAAACAAAAAATGAAAAAAATAAATTGAATGAAAAAATAGAAAGTGCAGTTGAAAGGGAAAAGTGAGAATGAGAATGAAATGATCTAAATATTAGAAAATGAGAAATAAGAAAAAACAAAAATTAAAATGATTAAAACAATAGAACTGCAATTAAAGGAGAAAATGAGAATGAGAGATAAGTATCACAATGATCTATAGAGTATTAAAATTATCTAAATATTAGAAAAATGAGAAAAGTAGAAAAAACAAAAAAATTGAAATGAGTGAAACAATTTACTTTATAATGCGAAATGTCTTTGAAAGAACTTTTTATAATATCCAGTGTGTTACTGAATTATATTTAGCAATGATTAGTTTTAATTTGTCTATATCTCATACTCTCAAACTATGAAGTACGGATTCATCAAACACCCCCACGTGTCGGTGTCCGACACGTATCCGACACGGATATACTCAGATTCGCGAAGGATACGTATCCATAGAGTATCCAAAAATTAAAAAAATAAAATAAAATATAGGATATATAGATTCGTTTTCAGTAAAATATAGGATATATAGATTCGTTTTCAATAGAACAAGATAAGATATAGATTTATTTCTAATAAAACAAGATAAAATAGATTCGTTTATAATAAAACAGGATAAGATAGATTCGTTTTCATTAAAATATGATAAAATATATTTGTTATGGATGACAATAATTTTAGGATAGATTCGTTTTCATTAAAATAGGATAAGATAGATTTGTTATGGAGGGCATGATTTTAAATTTCCATTATATTTTTTACTTTGAATATTTTGATTTACACTTATAATTTTATCATATTTTATGTGTTTTTATTATTTTATATGTGTATCCCTAAACGTATCGTATCCTATATTTTGGAAGTGTATTTTGGAAAAAATGCGTATTGACATATCGGATACGTATTGTACCCAACACACGTATCAATATCCGTGCTTCATGGCTCTCTAATATATCTCACACTCTCTAATAGAAGATACTGTGTTTTGTTCGATAATATTAGTATTTTATTGATCTTTATTCAATTGCATTTTGTTTTCCTTAGCCTATTTCAATGTAAGTCTACTCACTAGTTTATCATATTTTTTTATGTACTGAAAATCTAAAGATTGATATACATTAAGTATATTATCTTTTAATTTTTTATTTAAATTTAAAAGTTAATCATAATTATATATGAATGACAATGATTAGGTAACAATAATTATATATGAATGGTGATAATGAAGTAACAATACAAAAAAAATATATAATATCTATATATTGTGAGTATAATGATTTATACTCAATCAATATATTATTTATCATTCATTTATATTGTTGATTAAAAATGAATGGTAACTAATAAATCGGTAGCGTATAAAAATTCTTACACTGTTAGTGCATATATTTTTTCTCATACAAAAACTCTTGTCCCATTGATGTATATATATTTTTCTCATTTTTATATGGGTTTCAAACAGAGAGATTAAAGATTGGCCTGTAAAATAATAAGAGGCCGAGGCCTTCCATGTGAAAAACAAGTCAGGCTCGTGTAAAGCAAGGCCCATCACTTTCTCTACTTAGAATAACAAGTTTCTAAACCCTTGTTCTCTTTTTTGTTGTTAATCTCCCTCGTCCTCCCAATTCCACAGCATCTCAAATTATCTGATCCATCCAAGATTAATGGCAAACTACGACCTAACCACGCGGATCGCGCCAAATCTAGACAGGCACCTGGTTTTCCCTCTGCTGGAATTCTTGCAGGATCGTCAGATGTATGATGATGACCACATACTGAAGGCCAAGATTGAGCTCTTAAACAAGACCAATATGGTTGATTATGCTATGGACATTCACAAGAGTCTCTACCATACTGAAGAGGTTCCTCAAGGTTAAAACTTTTACACTCTTGTCTTTTGCACATTTTTATTTCCATTTTTTAAACTTTTTTTGGGGCATCAGACATGGTGGAAAGGAGGGTGGAAGTGGTTGCCAGGCTCAAGTCACTAGAGGAGGCTGCTGCACCGCTTGTTTCATTCCTGCAAAACGCTGCTGCTGTCCAGGAGCTGAGGGCTGACAAACAGTATAATCTTCAGATGCTCAATGAAAAATATCAGGTTTAACAAATTTCCCTTTGTACATATATTGTAGTTATCGGGTCGAAGAGTGAAGAGCTACCATGAGACACCAACCAGAACCTTAAGGCAATGGTTCCTTGGTGTTTTCACCTATAAATTCTCCCTTATCCGGTATGCAATGTGGCACTCCACACTTGAGTATACCCACCCCAGTGATTTAGGTTTTCTTCGCTCTAGGCACCATCATATATGTTGATTTTGATGTAATTCACTTTTAAGTTACAGTATCATAGTAACATCTTCATCTTCTACACTTCAATTGTTTAAGTTAGTTTTTTTCTCTAGAATTTGAAATTTGTATGCCTTTGTCATTTTTTCATTATTCCTTTTTCTTGTTTTGCTGCAAGTTTGAATGTTGAAGGAATTGAATCTGAATTCTAAATCCTTGAGTGTTGCTTCTTCTGTAACAGATTGGTTCTGTCCAAATAGAGGCGTTATATCAATATGCCAAGTTTCAATTTGAGTGTGGTAACTACTCTGGTGCTGCCGATTATCTTTATCAGTACAGGGCTTTGTGCACAAATAGTGAAAGGAGTCTAAGCGCATTGTGGGGAAAGCTGGCGGCTGAAATATTGATGCAAAACTGGGACATTGCTCTTGAAGAGTTGAATCGTCTAAAGGAAATCATTGACTCAAAGGTTGTTTGCCAGTTCTTTTGATTTGCAGCACAACTATTTCGCAATTCTTCTATTGATATCGACTTAATCTTTTAGTAAACTTTGCTGCAGAATTTTGCATCACCTTTGAACCAGGTGCAAAGCCGGATATGGTTGATGCATTGGAGTCTATTCATCTTTTTCAACCATGATAATGGGAGAACGCTGATAATCGATCTGTTTAATCAGGACAAGTATGTCGTGTTGACTTACTACCCTCTTTAGCTTGGATGACTTCATATGTTTGTAGGATATTTCTGATAAGAACTGCAAATTAATATAGAAAAAGGGAGACCGTGCTCCTTCTAAGCAGAGGTACCCGAATGTTTAGACTACAATACAAATGAAAATAACTGGAAAATTACAGTGAAGATTATGCAGAAAACTGAATACTCCAGTCCACCCAACTGTTTCCTCCTTACTCGACTTTTGTCTGCCTTCTCCCTTGATTTTTGCTCCTCAGTTTCGTATAGTACCAGAATTCCCTTCTCTACAAAAATTCAAAATGTGACAGCTGTCAATGTCATCACACCCCTCTACCCCTCTCTTCCAAAAAAATTATCCCATGGCATGTTCTCTGCAGTCGCCGTTTTCCCATTTTTGCAACGTCCAATTAGCTCACTCCTCAATCTCTTCTTCTTCCAAAACATGTGCTACAAGTCTATCAATGTCTCATTATAATTTTATTAATTGTCATCTAACTGGTCAGTTGCTTTCTTTTTACAGTACTTGTAATGTTGCTTTATCTAAGATGTCACGTCATTTGCAGGTATCTAAACGTAATCCAAACAAGTGCTCCACACCTTTTAAGATACTTGGCCACAGCATTTGTTGTCAACAAGCGCCGGAGGCCTCAATTCAAAGATTTTATTAAAGTTCTTCAACAAGAGCAGCATTCATATAAGGACCCAATAACTGAGTTTTTGGCATGTGTTTACGTCAACTATGACTTTGATGGGGCGCAAAAGAAGATGAGAGAGTGTGAAGAAGTAAGTGCAATTTCATTTGGTAGCTAATATTGCCCTTTACAAACTCTATATACTAAATTTAATCGGGATGTGTTCTATTGAATAATATTTTGTTAAAAGGAATCGGGGTGTGGATCATGCATTACTTAGTCTTTGATATTTACATCATTGGATGAGAATGTTGGGCTCTGCATAAGCATGGTAAAGGTCATTTGGTTATGAAAGGGAGGATAGAATATCAAGAATGATATTGGTAAATGTTAGGATTGCTATGTAACTTCTATAACTTATCCAAAATATTGGGTCAAGGGGGTGGCTCATTGGTGGCTTGTCAAGGGAGAGGAGTAACAGAAAAAGGGAATGGGAAAATGAAGCACACTCATTAACATTCACAGTTTATAGCGTATTCAGTTTTCCTTTTCGTAAAATGTTTTTTTTTTTACTTGTGATGTGAATAGCTAGACATTAATATGTACACCAGAATATGCTTATCATTTGTAAAAATATGCAGGTAATTCTCAATGACCCATTCCTCTGTAAGCGAGTTGAAGATAGCAACTTTTCTACTGTACCACTAAGGGATGAGTTCCTTGAAAATGCTAGGCTATTTATCTTTGAGACATACTGCAGAATACACCAACGCATCGACATGAGGTATGCGTCTGGTTTCTGATATCTGATACAGATCTCAGATTTTTTTTCAATGGACTTGATTATGTCTAGTGTCACAACTTTACACCAGAGTAAAACACAATTCAAATTCTGTGCCACTGAACTGAGGCAGCCTGCATACAATAAGTTGCCTTTATTAGGACTGGAGTTTTGGCACTATCTCCTCTTCATATCTCATTTTTTGAATGGAGAGTTAGTGTATAATAAGTTTTATCTATGTATTTGCTTTTGTTGATGATTTACTTTGGTCCTCTTTTCGAGAAACACAAGTAAATAGCGCTTCAAGGATAAATAAGGTACTAACTTGAGTTTCTAAGAGTAGGAGGCCCTAATTATTGGTGATTTTTTACAGAGTTCTTTCTGAGAAGTTAAATTTGAATTATGAGGAGGCTGAGAGGTGGATTGTGAATCTCATCCGTGGCTCAAAGCTTGATGCAAAAATTGACTCTCAAACCGGAACGGTTACCATGGAACCCAATCATCCTAATGTGTAAGTTATAACATTGACTGCTAAGTTGTTAGACAAGGGCTTATTTACTTCCTGTTGTATTTTGCCATCCCTTTTTTAAGACCTCTGATCTTTAACGTTCTAATTCTCCAGGTATGAGCAGCTGATTGACCATACCAAGGCTCTTAATGGGCGTACTTACAAGTTAGTCAGCCAACTTCTGGAGCATGCTCAAGCCCAGGCAGCTCGATAAATGGCTTGTAGACTGACCGGAAATTGTCAGATATCTGGAATTAGTTTCTGATTTAGAATTACATTTGAATTTATGGTCTGTGATCTTTCTAGGAAATGATTTTCTGATAGCTCATGATTTGCTTAAATTGTTTGCTACATAAACTTTTACATATTGCAGGAGTGTTTCAGTTGTAGGAATTATATTTTTTTGGAATGCCCTCTAATCTTTAATCCCTTGTCTTATTTATTTTATCTTTCTAGTGTTTATCTCAATTTTTACCCTCTCATTTTGCCTTTTTCTTTCTAATGTTATAGTATGGTATACGATGTTGCATAAGCTAGAAGGGGAATCTGAAGCTAATAAGGGGTGTTATCAAATCTAGTTTTCCACGTGTGGATTTGGATGATGCAAATGGGGGTATACTGCGTGATTTGTCAATAAAATAGTTATTTTGGTAGCTTCATTTTTGGTACAGGGTCTTTGCATATCTATCCTTCATATTTTGTTTGTATTGATTCTTTAAAAAAGTAATCCGATGGTAGATAATATAGTAATTGTGCATGAATATTTATATTGAGAATGCATAATATTACACATGGTATTGTCTACCTTTGATGCCGGTGCATCTTTGTAGCAGGATGATCATGAGGTGACGTTAAAAGTAATATGTAAAATAAGAGTACTAATATATTATGTTATAAAATAACTTATAAATTATTACACACCATAAGAAAGTGAGTGTTGTTTATTTTAAGTATGTATGTGATTATCTTAAGTATGTATGTTGATCTTAAAGGTTGAATCTTGGCATTGGAGATGTAGTGAGAAAGTGAGTGTTGTTTATTTTAAGTATGTAATCTTGGTATTGGAGATGTAGTGAGAAAGTGAGTGTTGTTTATTTTAAGTATGTAATCTTGGTATTGGAGATGTAGTGAGAAAGTGAGTGTTGTTTATTTTAAGTATGTATATGATTATCTTTCATCATAATTATTGATTTTAAAGTTTGAATCTTGGTATTGGAGATGTAGATTCAGCTGCTTTTTATTTTTGTTGACCAACTTCCTCTTAATAATACAATTTTATCTTTAAATCAAAATATAAAAAAGAAAAGGATATTATTAAATCAATCTGTTGTGACCAATAAGACGTCACTTTAATATTTTATACATATGAAAAATTAAAAATATATAAGAAATAAATTAATTATTTTAACAAAATTGTAATTTAATTTACACTTCATATGGTTTTAGAGGAAAAAATGAGTGAAATGAAAAGTGAAGAAAAGAAAGATAATAAAAAGAGTTTAAAATCTGTGCAACATTAATGTAAAGTTTTTTATATTGTGAGTACATCATCCACTATTGATTTGTATTATTTTTATTTGAGAGTCAATAATATTTAACATATGAATAATGCATAATTTGATAACACTATAAATACACATGCACTGTCAGTGTATATATATTAATTCCTAATAAAAAAGAGTAATTTTTAATTGTATGACATGAAAAAAAAATATGTATTTGTGAATTAACAAAAAAAAAAAGCCTTACTAATAATAAGTTTAGAGTAAATATGACTTTTTCATCTATTTTTTCTAAGAAGAAAAAGTTTTTTGTAAGTTTCATTGTCCTTTTTTCTTTCATTCATTTGATTTCTTTCCAAACAAATGATGAAAAAACTTTTCTTCTACTTTTCTCTCCCATTTTCATTACAATCAAACAAAGATTAAATCATCAATTCATATGAACAAATTCATCAAATTAAATAATTTAGTGTAGTTTGCAAGTAGCTAACTTTCTTAGTATTTGGTTATTCATACAAAAAAAACATGTGACTAATAATTTACTTTATAATCCTAAATATTTTTGAAATAATCTTTTATAATATCTAGTGTGACATCCAATTATTTTAGCAATTGTTCTCTATTTTGATTCTATAATAGAAGGCACTTTATATTTTATCCTCATTATTAATATTTTATTAATTTTTATGTATTTGTTTCTCCTATTTAAACTTCCCATTAACTTATTTAAATGTGAGGCTATTAACTTATTTAAAGACATTAGTTTTTAAATAAGATTTTCTAACCAACAAAACATTGATCTACTATTTATTTGTATTACTTATATTTAAATATCAACAATATTTATATAAGAATGATGAATAATATAATAACAGTGTAAAAAGTTCTTATATTATAGATCCATAAATATTTTTTTTTTCCAATTTTAAATAGGTTAAAACTTGAGAGAGATTAAAGATTGGCCTGTAAAATAATAAGAGGCTGAGGCCTTGCATGTGAGAAACAAGTCAGGCTCGTGTAAAGCAAGGCCCATCCCTTGTCTAGTTACAATAACAAGTTTCTTAACCCTTGTTCTCTATTTTGTTGTTTATCTCCCTCGTTCTCCCAATTTCACAGCATCTCAAATTATCTGATCCAGGACTAATGGCAAACTACGACCTAACCACGCGGATTGCACCAAATCTAGATAGGCATCTTGTTTTCCCTCTTTTAGAATTCTTGCAGGACCGTCAGATGTATGATGATGACCACATACTGAAGGCCAAGATTGAGCTCTTAAACAAGACCAATATGGTTGATTATGCTATGGACATTCACAAGAGTCTCTACCATACTGAAGAGGTTCCTCAAGGTTAAAACTTTTACACTCTTGTCTTTTGCACATTTTTATTTCCATTTTTTAAAACATTTTTGGGGTCATCAGACATGGTGGAAAGGAGAGTGGAAGTGGTTGCCAGGCTCAAGTCCCAAGAGGAGGCCGCTGCACCACTCGTGGCTTTCCTGCAAAACGCTGCTGCTGTCCAGGAGCTTAGGGCTGACAAGCAGTATAATCTTCAGATGCTCAATGAAAAATATCAGGTTTAACAAATTTCCTTTTGTACATATATTGTAGTTATGGGGTCGAAGAGTGAAGAGCTACTGTTAGACACCAAATATTGAACCAAAACTAAGACGATGGCTCCCTGGTGCTTTCACCTATAAAATTTTCCACTCATCCCTGTATGCAATGTGGGATATAGACTTGAATATACTCAACCCAGTGATTTAGGTTTTCTTCACTCTAGGCACCATCATATATGTTGATTTTGATGTAATTCACTTTTAAGTCACTGTATCATAGTAATATCATCGTCTTGTACACTTCAATTGTTTAAGTTTCTTTTTTCTAGAATTTCAAATTTGTATGATTTTGTCGTTTTTCATTATTACTTTTTCTTGTTTTGCTGTAAGTTTGAATTTTGAAGTAATTGAATCTGAATTCTAAATCTTTGAGTGGCACTTCTTCTGTATCAGATTGGTTCTGTCCAAATAGAGGCGTTATATCAATATGCCAAGTTCCAATTTGAGTGTGGTAACTACTCTGGTGCTGCCGATTATCTTTATCAGTACAGGGCTTTGTGCACAAATAGTGAAAGGAGTTTAAGTGCATTATGGGGAAAGCTGGCGGCTGAAATATTGATGCAAAACTGGGACATTGCTCTTGAAGAGTTGAATCATCTGAAGGAAATCATTGACTCAAAGGTTGTTTGCCAATTTATCTTTTGATTTGCTGTACAACTATTTGGTGTTTGTTGTATTGATATCAACTTAACCTTTTAGTAAACTTTGCTGCAGAATTTTGCATCGCCTTTGAATCAGGTGCAGAGCCGAATATGGTTGATGCATTGGAGTCTATTCATCTTTTTCAACCATGATAATGGAAGAACACTGATAATTGATCTGTTTAATCAGGACAAGTATGTTGTGTTGACTTCTACCTCTTTTTCTTGGATGCCTTTATATGTTTGTAGGATATGTTTTATAGCAACTGTAAATTAAGATAGAAAACAGGGAGACCGTTCTCCTTCTAAGCAGAGGTACCCCAATGTTTAGAATACAATACATAAGAAAATAACTGGAAAATAACAATGGAGATTATGCAGAAAACCGAATACTCCAGTCCACCCAGCAGAGGTACCTCCTTGATTTTTGCTCACTTTTGTGTAATACCAGAATTCCCTTCTATACTCAAAATGTAACAGCTGTCGATGTCATCACACCTCTCCACCACTCTCTTCCCACAAACTTATCCGTTGGCATGTTCTCTGCAGTGGTCATTTTCCATTTTCATCATGTCTAATTAGCCCACTTGTCAACCCTTTTTCCTTCATAAACTTGTGCTGCAACCTGCAAGTCTATCAATTTCCTATATTATAATTCTATTAGTTGTATCTACCTGGTGGGTTACTTTCTTTTTACAGTATTTGTAATGTTGCTTTATCTAAGATGTGATGTCGTTTCCAGGTATCTAAACGTAATCCAAACAAGTGCTCCACACCTTTTACGATACTTGGCCACAGCATTTGTAGTCAACAAGCGCCGTAGGCCTCAATTCAAAGATTTTATTAAAGTTATTCAACAAGAGCAGCATTCATACAAGGACCCCATTACTGAGTTTTTGGCATGTGTTTACGTCAACTATGACTTTGATGGGGCACAAAAGAAGATGAGAGAGTGTGAAGAAGTAAGTGCAATTTCTGTTGGCTAGTTAATATTATCCTTTGCAAACACCTTGTATTAAATTTACTTGCTTGTGTAATATTTTGTTAAAAGCTTTAGAAGTATATGGATTTCATATAAGTCAAAATAAAATG
Organism: Lupinus angustifolius; assembly: GCF_001865875.1. Taxonomy (NCBI): domain Eukaryota; kingdom Viridiplantae; phylum Streptophyta; class Magnoliopsida; order Fabales; family Fabaceae; genus Lupinus; species Lupinus angustifolius. The sequence continues at coordinate 6,290,014 of NC_032023.1, read as the reverse complement.
ATATATATGGAGTGTAAATTTAGCAAGATGTGGAGAGACCCTACTAGAGGTAAATATTAAGCTTCATATCATCATACCATAAATCACTAGATTTAGGTATCTGGGTCAATTGTAAAAGACGATGGGGAAATTGATAGAGATATAAAGTTTAAGATTCAAGCGGGTTGAATGAAATGGAGTGCTTTGGGTGTCGTATGTGATAAAAATGTACCACTCAAGCTTAAGGGGAAGTTTTACCGCACGACTATAAGATTTGCAGTTTTATACTGGACAGACTCTTAACCAATAAAATGTCAAAAAAGAATAAAATCTATGTATTAGAGATGAGAATATTGCATTGGATGAGTGAACACACTAGACAAGATATGTTTTTACCAAATTAAAAAATATTAATTATGCCACTGAAGATATTACTGAGTTGAGTTGCTGATTAGGCTGCTCTCTTTAAGGCGTTTCATAGTACTGTAAAAAATTGTGCAAGCCGACTGTCAAGCACGATGTCCTCAAGAAAAAACAACTCAAATCACTGTATCAGATAACCATTGCACTATGAAAACCGTTCTAACAATACACCCAAAATATGGATTTCATCACTGAATAATATGGCTAATGTCAAACCCACATATAACTATTACTATGGTTAGTATCACAAAACAATATGGCTACTGCCCCTCCTGAATAATATGGCTATTGCCACTCAACTATAAGGTGGATATTGCCACTCAACTATATGGTGGCTATTGCCACTCAACTATATGGTGGCTATTGCCACTCAACTATGTGGTGGCTATTGCCACTCAACTATATGGTGGCTATTGCCACTCAACTGTATGACTAATGTCACTAAACGAAAAGGCCGTTCCCGCCAAAAGAAAAGGTTGTTGCAGCTAAAAGAAAATGTTGCTGCCCTCAAGGATAAGGATGCTGCCCCTCAAGGATAAGGATGTTGCGCCTGAAGGATAAGGATGTTGCACCTGAAGGATAAGGATGTTGCGCCTGAAGGATAAGGCTGATGCTGCTAAAAAAATAGGGCTGATGCCACTAAAAAATAAGGCAACTACCACTAAAAGGTAGGGCCGTTGCCACTACAAGATAGGGCTACTGTCACTCAAAGGTCCTAATAACCAAAAGAAAAGAAAGAGGAAGAGAAAGTTGAGAAATGTCAATAAGGAGGGCTCTATTTATGGAGTTGGGAACTTTTCAAGTGTATAAGCTACTCAATGTGGGATTTCCTTACCTTCCAACTCACTCAAAATAGAATCTAGCCAATGTGGGACTTCCTTATTTTCAATTCACTCCAAAGTATAATATACCCAGTGTAGGACTTCCTATTTTTTATTTTCACTCCATGCTCCAATAAGATAGGATTTGAAATGAATGTATCCGAGAGAAAACTAGAGTAGCTCCTATTATTGTAAACATAGTAGAATCATGCCTTAGGTGATATAGACATGTGTGGAAGAGATCGGAAGAAGTCCCGATAAGGAAAGTAGATCAAATGGAGGTTAGTGTAATTTTTAGACGAAGGGGGAGTCAAGATAAACCATAGGCAGAACGATTAGGAAAGATTTAGAGATCGATATTTTGTCAATAAACTTGATTTATGATAGAGTATTATGGCGTCGTTCGATCAGTGTAACATACCCCACTAATTGAGATTAAGACTGTTGTTGAATGGGCGGGGTGAATCATGCTTTAGTTAGTCTTTGTTATTTACAACGTTGGTAAAGGTCAGTTGGTTATCAAAGGGACGATCCGGTATCAAGAATGAGATTGGTAAATGTTAGGATCGTGATGTAACTTCTATAGCTTATCTAAAAAATCGGGGTCAAGGGGGGGCAATGATGCATTTCAAGAGGGATGCGTAACAGAAAAAGGGGATGGGAAAAGGATGAAGCACACTCATTAATATTCACAGTTTATAGCATATTCAATTTTCCTTTTCCTATAATAATCTTTTTTAATTGTAATGTGAGACTAGCTAGACATTAATATGTACCCCATTATATACTTATCGTTTGTAAAAAAATGCAGGTAATTCTCAATGACCCATTTCTTTGTAAGCGAGTTGAAGAAAGCAACTTTTCTACTGTACCACTAAGGGATGAGTTCCTTGAAAATGCTAGGCTATTTATCTTTGAGACATACTGCAGAATACACCAACGCATTGACATGAGGTATGCATCTGGTTTCTGATATCTGATATAGTTCTCAGATTTATATTTTTTTTCAATGGACTTGATTATGTTCTAAGTAATTCTAGTGCCACAACTTTACACCAGAATATAACTCAACTCAAATTCCGGGCCACTGATCTGATGCAGCCTGCATAATATAAGTTGTTTTTATTAGGACCAAAATTTTGGCACTATCTCCTGTTTATCTCATTTTTGTTGTTGATGGTTTCCTTTGTCTTCCTTTTGAGAAACAGCTAAATAGTGTTCTAGGGATAAACAAGGTACTAACAGAATTTCTAATAGGAGGCTTCCTTAATTATTGTTGATTGTTACAGAGTTCTTGCTGAGAAGTTAAATTTGAATTATGAGGAGGCTGAAAGGTGGATTGTGAATCTCATCCGTGGCTCAAAGCTCGATGCAAAAATTGACTCTCAAACAGGAACAGTTACCATGGAACCTAATCATCCTAACGTGTAAGTTATAATATTGACTGCTAAGTTGTTATACAAGGGTTTCTTTACTTCCTGTTCTATTCTGCAATCCTTTTTAAGACCTTTGATCTTTAAAGTTCTATTTTTCCAGGTATGAGCAGCTGATTGATCATACCAAGGCCCTTAATGGGCGAACTTACAAGTTAGTCAGCCAACTTCTGGAGCATGCTCAAGCCCAGGCCGCCCGATAAATGGCTCGTAAACTGACCAGAAATGATTTGCTTTATTTCCAGATATCTGGAAGTAGTTTCTGATTTAGCATTACATTTGAATTGATGGGCTGTAAACCCTTTAGAAGTTGATTTCCTGATATCTGGATTTTCTTAAAATGTTTGCTGCATAAACTTTTACATATTGCAGTGATGTTTGTCTGTTTTAGGATCAAGTTTCGTTGTTGGTATTTTGTAAGTACTTTTCTAAGCACTTAGTCTTGAAGTCTGCCTTGATCCCGTTGAACCATTGTGATTCATTTTACCTAAACTTTATTTTTACCAGCATCACAAGCACTAGCTTCTAGTTTAGCACAAAGTTATGCATGAACAATATGATGCCTTAATCAAATTAGTCATTTGGTCTCTTGGTCCATGATAGGTACCAGTGATATTGAAAAAAGAAATGGAATGAACACGCAACAAAAGCACCAAAACAATATATTAATTCAACAATCAGAGTTGCAAGATTGCAATGTACATGGAAATTCTTATTATGGAAAAGTGCAGAAAAAGAAATAGCCAAAGTAAGGAAAGTTCCCTTGATTCCCTAGTGACAAAGGTCACTCCTTCTACCCAATGATTGCTTGCCTTTTCCTTCTATTCTAGTACCTCATATCCACCTCCTATGATTTTCGGATCTGCTCCACCAGTCCTTGCCTGCCACGTGTCTTGTTTGTTAGCAACATATGCAACAAATTCTTTCTTCTTTGTTCCAATTTTACCTTGACCATCCTTTCTTTTTCTCTGGTACACCTTTGTAATAATAGGCCCATCAATACCCTTCCCAATGAGTAACACCTTGTCTTAAAGGTGGAAATCTGGAAAAGTCGCTCGGAACAAATCAAAATCCTCGTAAGTGTTGTCATGGGTAGGAAGATTAGCCCATTTGATTAACACTTCAGTTTTGCCATTCAACAATTTGCGACTTGCCAATACTTGTTTCGGGACCACAAATAGTTCCCAATCTTCAATCCTGTTGGTAATTGTTGACAAGGAATACTAGCAAGAGGGGCTGTTTTGAGTTGACAAACATGGAAAACTGGATGTATTTGCGAATAATCCGGTAGCTGCAATTTATAGGCCACAGTCCCAATCTTTTCCAAAACCGCAAAAGGACCATAAAAACGAGGACTTAACTTCTCATTGACCTCTTGAGTAAGTGAACGCATCTTGTAAGGTTGAGCTTTTAAAAACATGAAATCCCCTACCTCAAATTCAACTTTTCTCCTCTTTTTGTCGACCTGGACATGCATTCGGTGTTGAGCCTTAGCCAAACTGGCCTTGAGCTCGTCCATAATGCTATCTCTCTCGGAGCAAACTGTCCACTGCAGCTACCGAAGTACTCTCACTTTGGAAAGGAATAATCGAAGGTGGATCCCATCCATACAAGACTTTAAAGGGACACAATGAGTAGAGACATTATAGGAACAATTAAACCACAATTTAGCCCAAACCAACCATTTCACCCACTGTTTAGGGTGCTCACCCACAAAACAGTGCAAGTATGTCTCTAGCGTTCTATTGATAACTTCCATCTGACCATCCATTTGTGAGTGATATGCAGAGCTAAATCGCAGTTTCGTACCAGCTAAGCGAAATAGTTCCTTCCAAAATAGACTCATAAAAACCCGATCACGATCTGATACAATCGAAATGGGGAAACCATGCAACCGAATAATCTCATTCACAAAGACATGAACCACATCCTTAGAAGTATAAGGGTGATGTAAAGGAATAAAGTGCGCATACTTACTAAGGTGATCAACGACCACAAAAATTGTGTCAGCACCACTGGACTTTGGTAACCCACCAATAAAATCCATCGAAACGTCCTCCCAAACATGGTTAGGGATTAGAAGAGGTTGGAGGAGCCCTGCTGGCCGCAAGGCTTGATATTTATTATGTTGGCAGTTGATGCACTCAGCCACAAATTTCTTTATATCCCGACGCATGCTAGCCCAATGAAAGACCATGACAATTCGCTTATATGTCCTGGTTACTCCGGAATGACCACCCCACGGAGAAGCATGAAATTCAGCAAGTAGGAGAGGAGTGGGAGGTGACTTGTTGGGCAACACCAACCTCCCCTTATACCATAAACAACCTTTTGCAATGGAGTACACTTGGTGATATTTGGGATTTTTAACCAATTCTTGCATAATTTGCTGCATCCGTGGGTCTTGTAAAATATCCTCTGCCAACTTCATCAAATCCATGTTAGTAACCATTGAGACCGATTTGTATTCCATCACTCGGGATAATGCATCAACCACCCATTTTTCCGATCCGAGTTTGTATTGAATTTCAAAATTGAAGCCCAATAACTTGGTTACCCATTTCAATTGATCACCCCTAACACCCTTTGATCGAGTAAGAATTTCAAACTCTTCTGATCGGTACGAATAATGAAGTGGTGCCCCAATAAATATTGTCGCCACTTTTGAACTGGGAAAACTGTCGCCATTAATTCTCGTTCATAAACCGATTTTAACTTTGCTCTTTCCGACAATGCTTGACTAACAAAAGCAAGAGGTCGTCCCTGCTGCATAAGCATTGCTTCAATGCCAAAACTAGATGCATCTGATTCAATCATAAAAGGCACATTGAAATCTGGTAAGGCTAGAGTGGGTAATTTTTCCATAGTAGCCTTCAACAACTCAAAGGCTTCTTGAGCATCTTGTGACCACTGAAACTTGTTTTTCTTCAGAAGTTGTGTAAGCAGCTTAGCAATCACCCCATAATTTCTTACAAACCATTATTAGTACCCGACGAGTCCCAAAAATCCCTTCAACCCGTGAATGTCTTTAGGAGAGGGCCATTTTGTCATTGTGGAAATCTTGTCCGGATTAGCTTGGATCCCTTGTCCCGAGATGAGATGCCCCAAATACTCTAATTGTTCTACCCCAAAATAACACTTCTTATAATTGACCCATAACACATGATCTCTGAGTGTTTAAAAAACCAACCCTAAATGAACCGAATGTGATCCCCTGTTACAACTATACACAAGGATATCGTCAAAAAACACTAACACAAACTTCCGCAAATACGGCTTGAAAACATCATTCATTAATGCTTGGAAAGTTGAGGGAGCATTAGTAATCCTAAACGACATTACTACATACTCATAATGTCCTTCATGAGTGCGAAAAACAGTCTTAGGAATGTCTTCCTCCTTCATTCGAATATGATAATACCTAGATTTCAAATCCAACTTAGAAAAACATGTAGCTTCACCCAACTCGTCCATAAGTTCCTCAATTATAGGAATTGGAAACTTATTAGGCACCATAACTTTGTTGAGAGCCCTATAGTCGACACAGAATCTCCATTCGCCATCTTTCTTCCGCACTAAAATCAAAGGACTCGAAAAGGGGCTAACATTGGGTCTAATCATCCCTGCCGCCAAAATTTCCTTTAAAAATTTCTCAATTTCTTCCTTGTGGCTATGTGGGTGCCTGTAAGGACGAATATGTGGGATCTCTGTTCCTTCTCTTAAAACAATAGCATGGTCACAATGTCTGGTCGGTGGCAGCTCGATGTGTTCTTGAAAAATGTCCCCAAATTCTTATATGAGTGGCTAGATGTCACTAGGGAGATTCACTGCCGGAGAACACATCACACTCATCATCCCAAACTCAACATAATACGCTTCCGCTTCATTATGCATTTCCTTCATCACGACCTTCACTGATGCCACGGTTCTGGAAAGAGCAGGGTCCCCACGAACTTCAGTAATCTTCCCATTTTCCTAGATCTCCAACAAGTGTCGCCCCAAATTGGCGCTGAATTTACCCAAACTCTTCAACCATTCGAACTCCAGAATGACGTCCACTCCTACCAACTCGAATAAATAAAAATCTTGAACAACCTTCAAAGTAGGAAGTTGTAATTCGATTCTCCTGCAAACTCCTTGGCTTCCCAGTCGTTGACTATTACCCACCTCCACAAAATAACCTTGTGTATTCTCGATAGGTATATGCAACTCCTCTACTATTCCTAGAGCCAACAAATTGTGGGAGGCTCCAGAGTCCACCATTACTATAACTTTTCGGCCCTTCAATGTTCCCCAAAGCTTGAGAGAGTTCTTCGATGTCATTCCGACAATGCTACTAACATTTAGTTGCAAATTAATTCCTTATTGTGCTTGTTCACCCGAATTCTCCTCCCTCTCATCCTCTTCTTCTTCTTGACCCAACATAATAACATGAATCTGTGTGTTGCGGCACACATGACCTAGAAAATATATTTCATCACACCTGAAATAGAGATTCCGCCTCCTCTTCTCGTTTTCTTCTTCTTTTGTTAGCTTTTTGAGCCCTGTTCCATGTCTACTCACAGATGAGTTTTCCCCTTCCTTGAAACCCATTTCTCCTCTTTGCATCATGTTTTTAGATCTGCCAATTTGGGCTGGAATGCTCTCTTTTGGCCCAACAGAGTGATTATTTTCTAGAATAGTGTGAGTTTTCTTGGCCCCTGCCCCATCGCCCAGTTAAAGCGGTGTGGGTCGGCCCAACTCCACTTCCCCGGGTCCAATATCTAGCTGACCGACCCAATATTCTATTTCTCTCTTCCACCTTTTGTGGCATTTCCATCAGTTCATGAAGGTCTCCAGAACTCATCATTCTATCTTACGCCTTAATCTCCTCCTTCAACCCATTCATAAATACTCCCTTCATAAATTCTTCATCAGCAAAACGCAGCGGAGGTGAACGAAGCTCAAACTGCTCCCAATATTTCATGACGGTTCCCTTTTGTCTCAACCCCATCAAGGTCTCATAAGGATTGTCCGATGCCGCAGTTTGAAAGCGACTCATTAGAGCTTGCCAGAACATTGGCCACCGCACCGCCACTACCACTCGTGATTCCCACCATTGGTACAAATTCAACGCCTTCCCTTCCAAACAGACCGCTACCGTGTCAACCTTCTCTCCCTTCAGAATTTGGTTAACTTCAAAATATAGCTCTACCCTATACACCCATCCATGAGGGTCGTCGCCGGTAAAGTAAGGTACCTCCACCCTTTTTACTCTTTCATCTCTTCTCATCTCATCATCTCCTCGTGACCCCTCCCTACGACCCTTGTCTTCCCTATTGCTGTTTTCTCATACTTCTTCTCTTCCCATCCCTCTGATCTCACCTATTGCCTCTTCTAGACGATCAGTGACCGTCTTCAGCAAAGTCTCTGTTTGTAACGGAGAGCTTCTTGTAGTGATGACTACATTCCCTCTAATCGTCTTTCCATATTATCGAACCTGTTATTCATCCTTGTTGATACCATCCAGATGCTCCCAGAACTGGGAGCTCTGATACCAATTTGATAGGTTCCAATGATATTGATAAAAGAAATGGAATGAACACACAACAAAAGCACTAAAACAATATATTAATTCAACAATCAGAGTTGCAAGATTGCAATGTATATGGAAATTCTTATTTTGGAAAAGTGCAGAAAAAGAAATAGCAAAAGTAAGGAAAGTTCCATTGATTCCCTAGTGACAGAGGTCACTCCTTCCACCCAATGATTGCTTGCGTTTTCCTTCTATTCTAGTACCTCATATTCACCTCATGTGATTTCCGGATCTGGCCCACCAGTCCTTTCCTACCACATGTCTTGTTTGTTAGCAGCATGTGCAACAAACTCTTTCTTCTTTGTTCCAATTTTACCCTGACCATCCTTTCTTTTTCTCTGGTACACCTACCTATTAAATACACATTTGGTTGAAAATGCCTTTTTAGAGCGACATAGAATGCATATGGTGTTGTCAAATGTTAATAGGTATAATGTGAAAGTGCAAAGTATCAAGAATAACACTAGCATGTCTTTGCCTGTGTTTTGATGAAGACAATGTTTTAACAAAGCTTGAAGATGGCTCAACAATCAATAGGCCTTATGCTCAATTGGTCATGTCTAGACTATGATATAAATTGAGTCTATAATCTAAGTAGTCTGGAATGTGTGTCGTAGTAAGTGAGTATAGGTTAGGTAAACCTAGATGCTAGTCTCTTAAGCCATCTTAATTGACATATCATATTCATGAGATACATCATCTAGTTAATTGTATGTTCATACATCTATCATACATGTTATATGTGCATATTAGACATGATATAATTGGTAAAGCATGTATATATATTGTGCATAACATATGAGAAGTTTACCATTTGAAAAATATGCATAAATGTTCAAGTTAATCGATTAACGTGGTAACTTAATCGATTATCTCAACTGCTTTTCTTTTAAATATGTGTTTTCTATTTTAACTGAATTATGTGTCATTCTGTTGCCCCGTTAATCGATTAAATGGAAGCCTTAATCGATTAACTAGTCTGTTATGTGTTATAACTGAAATCTGTTTTAACTGTTTAACTGTTTTTGCAACGAATGTAACCACTTATTCTCCATGCTATAAATACAAGGCATCACTCAGAAACCCATAGCATTGCATTCTATTGCATAGGGCTTTTTAGAGAGCATTTTGCATACGTGTTTTACTGTGTTTTTTGCAAGAGAGTTGCATGTGTGAGAAGAGAGATTATGCTGTTTTAATTGATGTCATATGCTCACTGTTTTTGCATAATTTCGTATCCATTCTTATATTGCTCACATGATCGCGCATTAGATTTTGATAGAGAGAAATCATTTGTATACTGATATTGATTAACTCATTTGAATATTGATGGCTTAAGTGGTTAGTAAAATGGTTAATCTTTGAGTCTTTATCTTCTAATATTTTAAGCATTATTGTGCTTAGTATACCTTACTGTTTAACATGTTTTTTGTGTAGTCTGGATTTGTCTCTTGGTGTGAGATCACCACAGAGATTGAAGTTTTTCACAAAGGCTAGGAGGTCTTGATTTGAGGATAAGAATCTTGGCTGTGGCTAGTTCGCGAGAAAGGTTTTCTCAAGAGGCGAAGGGTAGAATCAAACCAAGGATTTAGAGATCCTAGATTTCAAGAAGGGAGCGTCCTATGTGCTTGTAATTGAATTGGTATTTGTATCCATTTTTTCAATATTGTGAAGAAAGAAAATCTCCCTGATCCAGAAGGGGAGGCCTGGATGTAGTTTGCAGTGGACCGCAAACGAACCAGGATAAAAATCCTTTTTGCACTATTCTTTCTCTCTTTATCTGCTTTATGTTTCTTGCCATTATAAATTGAATCTGTAATTGAAAAGTTAGATATTTGTTTACTTCCATATACTTAATAATTGTGCATAAAAATATCTGAATTATATGTGTTTAATTTTGTTTTAATTACTGTGCAATTTGCCTGTGTCTGATCATTTTGTTCTGTGCAATAGTTAATCGATTAAACCCTGCTGTTAATCGATTAACTGAACTATTTTCCATCAGTTGGGTTTTGATTTAAGAAACGGTGATTACTAACCACTACACCTACTCAACCCCTTCTAGGTGTTCCTAGACCACTGATACCTAACATAATGCAAAATTAGTTGCTAAAAAGTTTCATTAGAAACAGTATGGAGTACAATGAGATTTTTCTCCACCGGTCAAGCGTACCATCAAGATATTGCTTACCCATGCTGTCACTTATGGTTAGCCTCTTGAGCAACTTGACATCAGCCATGTCTTGACCTGATTGCACATGATTCTAACGAACACGAAAACTTAAGGAAGGTGGTACGAAGGAGGGAGGTAATACTGCGGTAATTGTGGGATGGCTATTTTCTAGTAGAGTGAAATCTTTCTTTCTCTATTGTGCATTTGTTTTCTCTGCCCGTCCTTATTATTTTCTTAAGATACCTATAATATTATAATTAATCAAAACAGAGCGACAATTGCATGGAGGATCCATAACTTTGAGTTTTTTGTTGCTACGAACCCCATTAACTATACATTCATTTTCTCCCTTTCTAACTAACTGAACCTCCAATAATCAATCTAAGTGTTTGTGAATGATACTTGCGTAGTTTCTTTGCAACGACATGTATCTATAAGAAGAAATAGTGCATTAGTCAATAAGGAGAACCAAATAATAAAACTACAATCAAAGCAACATAAAAGAATGCGTGGAAACTTGAAGTAACCATTTTGCGAAATTTAGAAAAACCATTTTCTTTGTCATTGGTAACAATTTTTGTAACCATGTTAGTATGAGACATTGCCTTTTGTTTAGGCCACAATTTTTGGCTTTCAATAAAAGTTTATTAAAATCGTTGTCTAATAAATAAAATAAGAAACCATTTTCCAACATCGTTACACTAACAATTTAATACCGTTGCCAATATGAACAGTTAAAAACTGCTGCTTTGGTCATTTTGTACAACTTTGTACCTGTTGCCTTTGGTTGTTTTGTAAGACTTTATAATTGTTGCCTTTGGTTATATACTATGACTTTATAACCATGACCATTGTCTATGGTCTTAATATACAATAACAAAAAATCGTTGTATTACAATACATTTTTATATCACCAAAAAGACAATATTTATTTAAGAATAATTTTGCCATTATATTATACAAAATTCTTTTATCATACATTTTTTATGTCAATCATTACATTCAATATATAGAGAATGTAATAAAAGTGCTTATCATATATAAAAATTAAAGAGTCATACAATTATGTATATATTTATCAAAAGATACTACAAAAGACATAAAGTTTTGCATCTATCATTGTTTAATAAAAATATAATTATAATATATAATAGGAAATCTTGATACATGCCAATCGTCAAGACCAATATGTATTCTTCCTCATATTCCATATACAATAAGTTGTCTCCAAATTTATTTTGCTACACAAATACAATCTAACTATCCAATACTCCTATGAAGGAGTAAGTTTAGGAATATTAACAACAAATATTCCTAGGATGTGATCCTAAGAATATTTTTTAAGTTGTACTAATTTTCATATAAGATAGTATTTGATATTCTTTATTAAATATTTTAAATAATTAAGAAAAAACAATTGGCAAAGCACAAAGAAAAATGAAGACGTGGTATAATAAAGTACATGGATCTACTGTAGTTTTAATTCTTGATAAATGCTAAATGCCATTGGAAATTCTTACAACAGATGGTATCCATGAAGAATGGATAACAAAAGGAATTGAGAAAACACCCAATCTTGCTTTAACCGAAACAATAAAGGGATGAACAAGAAAAAGGAGAAATTATTGAATAATACCTCTATTGCATTTCTTATTGAATGAGAAGAAGAAATTAGTCAATTACAAAAGAAGAATAAGAATGCTTATATAAGAACTAATGAAAACTATCAAATCAGAAACTTTCCTAATGAGGAAAAGAAGGAAAATAGAAAAACTGTTTTAACAAAAACAATTTTTCTATATTAGGAAAAGTGAGAAATCAAGTTACTTCTTCTTCTTTCAAGACTTCACAAGGCTATTTTAACACCCCCGCAAGCTGGAATATGGATATTTTTCATTCCTAGCTTGGAAACCAATGAATTAAAGGAACATTTGTTGAGAACCTTAGTAAGATAGTTTGCTAGTCGATGAACATATGAAATAGGAAGAATATGAACCACTCCTTCTTGGACCCTTTCTCTAATGGAATGACAATAAACCTCTATGTTTTTGGTTCTCTCATGAAACATATGATTGATAGCAATGTAGAGAGCTGATTGATTGTCATAATAAATCAATATTGGAGTGACATTTTGGATTTGTAAATCAGGAAGAAGAAAGCTTAACAATATGGCATCACAACCAGCTAGAGCCAATGCTCTATATTCAACCTCTACAGAAGATCTAAACACAATTTTCTGCCTTTTGCTTTTCCAAGAAACCAATGACTTTCCAATGAAGAAACAAAACCCAATAATAGACCTCCTAATGTCAATCCAAGATCCCAAATATGAGTCAATAAATCCCTTGATTTTGGCATCATTATGTGATGGGAAGAACGATACCTTTCATGGTTCATTTATGAGATATCTAACTACTCTTAAGGCTGCTTGATAGTGCACATTGGGAGCAGCAAGGAAGTGACTATGATGCCCAACTGAATATGTTATGTTAGGTTTGGTGTGGGTTAGATAAATCAATCTCCCCATCAATCTTCTGTACTTCGATGGATCATTGAGTTGATCACGACAATTGCCACACAATTTGATTGAAGGATCCATATGAGTAGAGCAGGACGTAGCACCAAGAAGGCCTATGTCGTGTAGAAGATCCATGACATATTTTATTTGACAAATGTTGACGCCATGTTTTCCTTTTGCTATTTCCATTCCAAGAAAGTATTTGATTTTCCCTAGGTCCTTGATGCTGAATTCCTATTGATAAAGCACTTTAAATGAGTAATCTCTTTCATATCATTTCATACTACAAGCAAATCATCAACATAAACAAGAACTGTAGTATAACTGTTAATGACAAATTTAATGAATAAATAATAGACAACTTTGAGTTGAGTATACCCATTTTGGATTAGAACTAATGTGAGCTTGGCATTCCATTGTTTGCTTTCTTGTTTCAATCCACAGAGAGATTTTTGTAGCTTACAAACTAGAGATTGATTTTGGAATGCTAGGCTATGGGGAAGTTTCATGTAAACTTCTTCTAATAAATCTCCATGCAAAAATGTAGTGTTGACATCCATCTGATGGATGTGCCACTAGTTGATAGATGCAAGGGCCAACAAAACTCTAATTGTGGTCATCTTGATGACAGAACTGAAAGTCTCAAAGTAATCTAGACTCACTGTTTGATTGCATCCCTTAGAAATAATCCTGACATTGTACATATCTATAGTGCCATATGCTTAATGCTCTAGCTTTAAGATCCATTTGCAGCTAATGGCCCTCTTGTGACTAGGTAATTTAGTTAGAATCCAAGTGTTGTTATCAATTAAAGCCTGTAACGCATTGTCTATGTCCACCCTCCAGCAATCATGTTGCATTGCATCTGCATAATTTGAGGGTTCTATGTGAGAATTGAGGTTGAGTATGAAGTGTTTGTGCTTATATGAGAGTCTGTCATAAGACATATAATTGGATAGAGGGTATTTGGCTTTATTAGTCTTTGAAGGATTCAAGTTTTGGGATAGTAGGTGTTGGGTACCAACAGGTCAGAACACACCTAGAAGGGGGGTTGAATAGGTGTAACAGATCACTTACTCCGCTTTTTCGATATATTGCACAGATCTGAAAAACTGATGCACTTACTCGATTAAGCTTGGTTTTAATTGATTAACTAGTGCTGGGATTTAATCGATTGTGCTTGTATATAATCAATTATCCTAAATCTTGCACTTATTGATTTTTTTGTTTCTTGCATAACAAGTTACTAATTACGAATCTTTACATACTTAATGGATTACAGGAGTTACAGAATGATAACAATACAAATTATAATAGGTAACTCAGAATTAATCAATTAACAACAAAGTAAAGAACAAAAGTAAAGGAGATAAGGGATAGAAAATTGTGCACAAAGAATTTTTATCCTGGTTCATTTGCGGTCCATTGTAAACTACATTCAGGTCTCCCCTTATGATCTCGAGAGATTTTTCTTCACTATTGAAATTGTGTTTGTTTACATGCACACTTCCAATTACAATAAAAACTAAGCCGCTTCTTTCTTGGCACCTATGAGCTTAACAACCTTGGTTTGAACTATATAACTCGCTTACTTGGATCTCCTCTCCTTTCATGATTCGGCCTCAGCCTAGATATCACTCGAACCAAGACCTCCTAGTCTTTGTGAAGATTATCAAGATCTCTCTTGAGGTGAAACTACTCACCAAGAGATCAACTTCCTTGTTCGTCACTATTTTTGATGAGTTGTCTTGAATACTTAATACTCAGATTCAACAATTAAACTCAGTCTAAACTCTAAGCAGAAAAAACCGTAAGAACATAATCTAAATGAGATTTAATGCATAGGGTTTTCGTAAAAATGATTTGCACTGTTTTCAGAAAAAGATTTTCCCCACTTCACTCTTTAAGAAATCAAGAAAACTATGCAAGAATGCGTGAAACCTAGAGATAAATGCAATGATTTGAAAATCTAAGCCCTATTCAAAATAATCTCACTCTCTAAGCTCTCTTAATTCACTTTCTCACTCTAATGCAATGTATGAAAATGTATGTTCGAACTTATTTTCTAGTTATGCAAGTTATGCCACATTGGCTAGAATTACAGCTTTTATAGAAACCACACTGATGCTGTCATTATTCGATTATACCGTGTCTTAATTGATTAACAAGCTGTTAAAAACTGATTTTATGTTAAGTCTTAATCTATTAACCAATGAGTTAATCGATTAAGGCACCATAGGTTTCAGATTGGTTTGCTACTGTAATTCTGATAATCGATTAACATTATACATAATCGATTATGCTGTATGAACATTAGTTTCTTGATGAATGGTAAACTACCTATATGACATGTGATCATGCAATACATGTTTTTCAAATATGTTATATTTTTAATGCACAAAACCATGTATATAGATGCATGAGCTTACCTATCATATAATTTCTAGATATTATGCCGCAATTTTAGTCTTGTTCATTTTAAGTTATTGTGAGACTCCCATCTAGGTTTACCTAACCTAGACTCGATTTAAGGCAATCATCTTAAGACTTCTAGTAAGGTAAAATTACAAAGCCCTAAGCCTTATAGATATCACCATTGAGTCTTAGACTTGTTGTTTGTCACAAGATCTTCAAGCTTTCTTGTATGTCCATCGTCTTCATCAAAACCAGGGTCAAATTCAAATATGCAAGTCTTGAATCTTTGCACTTTCAGCAGGCAATGATAATCTTGAAAATGTACAGGTGGTCCTTTAATCCTTGTTGATCTTCTAAGGCTTGGTACATCATTCATAGTGGCAAATGTTGATCAATCTGAGTGGACTGACTTTGATCAATACTTTGTGTGTGATTGTTTTCCAACTGTACCAATGGTGAAGTGTGATCTAGAAAATCATCAAAAGAGGTGAAAGGAGAGGTAGGTAGGGGCATATCTTGTTGCTTTATGTCAATGCAAGGGTCAATATAAAAAAGAAAAAGATTGCTCATGGAAAATCACATTTCTGGACATAAAAGTTTCTCTTGTTTTCAAGTCATAAAACATATAACCTTTAATTCCATTTTTAAATCATAGGAACACACATCTTCTAGACATTGGGTCTAGTTTCTTTTTATAGTTAACAAGAGTATATGCAAAACATAAGCAACCAAAAACTTTTAGAATCATCAAGTTAGGATCTTGTTTAAACAAGATTTGATAGGGGATTTATTATGCAGATAAGGGCTTGGTTGTCTATTGATCAAGTGGACAACATGACCAACACCATAATTCCAAAAACATATGGGAAGATGAGGTTGAAAAAGCAAAGATATTTCCACACCTAATATGTGTTGATGTTTCCACTCAACTACACGATTTTGTTGAGGTGTTTCAACACAAATGGTTTGATGTAAGATCCCCTTTGAAGCATAGAAATCTATGCGTTTAAAATTAGGCCCATTATCTGATCTTATGCACTTAGTCTTAATGTCAAATTGTGATTCAACAAAATTGATAAATCTTTTTAGTAAAATAGAACATCCAAACATTAGTCTCATTAAGTATATCTAAGTATGCCTAGATCTATCATCATCAATGGTTAAAAAATATCTTTGACATGATATAGATGGAACAACCAAGGGTCCCAAAATGTCAACATGGATGAAATCAAAATAATTTAAAGATTCAGATGTACTTAGCTGAAAAGGCAATCTCATATGTTTAGAAAAATAGCAAACCTCAAAAGCATCATTATTAGATTTAGATTGAATGAAAGGAAATTGTTTATTCATAACCGTCAGTTTGGTATCAGATAAGTGTCCTAATCTCTTATGCAATACATCATCATTACAATTATCAAGATGGTTTATACAAGAAGGTGTATCAATACCTAACCAGTTGTTATTAAGAGCATACAATCCATTCCTAATTTCAGTTGCACCAATCAATTAAGTATTTCAATAATCAATTATTCAAAGTTCTAGTAGCTAAATATTTTGATCTCTTGGCATCAATGATTGATTACCAAAGTAATAGTCGATTATGTCCATCATATATCTTGTTTTTAGCTAGTTGATATTCGATTATCAGTTTAGATAATCGATTAGATTTAACAAAACTGTTTTGTATAAAAACTATTTTTCTTCTCATTGGTTCAAAATCTTAATTTTCAAAATTTTATATTTTCTTAAAATCTCTGAGCGAAATCTTCTGTTGATCAGAGTTAGTGTTTCTTTGAATTTCAAGAGAGAAAAGAGATTGAGTTTGCATATTCTTTTCATTAGAGTGCATATTCACAAAACCTTGCATTAATCTTCATTAGAATATAGGGTTATTGTTTGATTTCTATTTTTAGGTTTATTTTTTAGTTTAGTATTGTATTAGCATATTCAAGTGCAAATTACTTGGATTTTTTTTTATCCAAGTGAATTGATATTCTCAAGGTTGTTGAGAATTAGAGTTAGAATCTAGTTATGGTTAGTTTGTGTATCTTCACACTTTACAAAGTTCTTGGTTGGGAGTGATTAGCGGCTGGGGTATACCGTGAGTAGTTGTTGAGTATCCGAAAGAGATGGGTTAGAGGTCAAACCAACGTGAGAGACTCTAGGGCCAAGAATAGAGCATTTGTATAGTTATTGGAAGTGTGTTTGTAAAATAAATTTGGTTCCATAGTGAAGAAAATCTCCCGAGATCAGAAGGGGATGTCTGAATGTAGTTTGTAAGTGGACCCACAAACGAGCCAATATAAAATTCTTTGGCACACTCTTCTATCCCTTTATCTCTTTATAATTTAGTTTTACATATTTCGTTATTGATTATTTTTGTTGATTAATTGACTCTTGATCTATACATTGATGATTTATCATTTGATATACTGTAATTAAGTAATTTGAATTTGTAAAGATTGTTTTTGGTAAAACTTGTTTTTCAAGAAACCGTATCATTCAAGATTTCACGATTCATAATAATGGATTATTGTTTGTTAATAATCGATTGTTGTGTAAATAATTGATTTTTTGTGTGATAATTGTTTATCCTGGACTGTGTTTGTAATATTCACGATTAACCAGAAAAGCATCTTTAGTGAACCGTTACACCTATTCACCCCCTCTAGGTGTGTTTTACTCTGTGTTTACCTAACAATGGATTGCAACATATTTGATTGGTCAAATGAGGGGATTGATTGTCATTTTGTTTCAGCATGTTCATGATGGCTTGTTGCTGCTCCAAAGTGAAAGGCATAAGAGTCATGTTACCTTCTTCCTTTTAACCCTTATCATGGATACTTTGATCATATCCTTTATCTTCTTCATAGCTTGTTATGTTGTTCACATTGCTGTTGAATTTGTAGCTTGGTGGAACCCATGTTTTCGATAGCAAACCTCTATTGTTTGACCAGTCTTGTTGCAGTATGTATAGAACCTGTTATTAGCTCCTATTTCGGATCCTCTTCCCTTTCCTAGAAGATTTGAATTGAAGCCTCTTGATCCTATTCCTCTTATCCTACCTCTACCTTTATAGGTTTCTTCAGTGTTATTGGAAAGAATTCTTGATCCTTCATATGGTGTATTCATCTGTCTTTCCTGTTAAGTTAGGAGAGAACATGCCTTGTTTATGGTTGGCTAGGGTTCCACGAGCATGATCTGGGATCTTACTCCAGAATATTGCTCATTGAGCCCTTTTAAGAAGCTTATAACATAGTCATTATCTCTATAAGATTTTATATCAGGGACAAGGTGACATATGCATTTAACCTCACATAGACAAGAGGGTATAAGCCTAAAGTTATCAAGTTCTTCACATAAACTTTTTAATTGAGTATAGTAAGAACTAATGGAAAAATTACATTGTTTCATGCTACAAAGTTCATCTTGCAATGCACAAATCCTAAGAATGTCTCCTTGATAAAATATTTCTTTGAGATCAATCCATACCTCATGCAGTTTCAAGCCAAAGAACAGATTGCAGAATAGATGGATCAAGGGTTGGATGGATTCGAGAGAGCACAAGAGTGTTGCACTTGTCCCATTAATAGGGAAAATTGTAAGTGTATGATTATGTCGTCAATTAATAAAATATTGATCCCAAGAGGACTGAAAATACCTCTAATTATAACAATTAATTTATACTTAACTCAAATAAGGGATTAAATTGAATTATAACAATTGAATAATTGACAAGAATAATTATGAAAATATTAAAAAAGTATAAAATCTAACATAGTCAATTGAACAGTGAATTATTATTTGATATGTGTCATCCTTTCTCGAGCTCCGACACGTGTACTCAATTGAGGTCGCACCTACTCTCGTGTACTCAATTAAGGTCGCACATACTCTCGTGGTACAATTATTAATCGAATCCTTTGCTTGAATCTTTCTATCCAATCGCTTCGTAGCAACCCAAGGTGAACTCCATAAACCCCCGAGAATCCTAATACTACTCTCGTTAATTAGGATTCTAGTTTGAATAACTGAATGGTCAGATAGTTGGGTTCACCTCTCGGTTCTTCCTCAATGTATCTAAGAGGTGTAATTTTTTGGCCAAACAACTCACACGAATAAAACTCACTTTAATGATTCAAATCACATCACTCAATGAAATAGAAGTAAGAACACATGCTTATTGATTGTAAAAGGGCATAGCCCCAATCCTAGAAACAAAGGGAATTACTCACTCATGATGGAGAAGGGAATACCAAATTCTAAATTCGCGAATTGTAATGTAATAATGTGTTCAATCCTTGAGGGAGCACCCTCATTTATCCTAATAAGAAAATATTGAGCTGAGCCCAACAAAACAAATCTAAAAAATAGGAATAGAATATAACATCCATGACCGTGGGTGTATGTGGCGCCTTTACTTCAAGTTGCTTCTCTTCGATCTAGGCTCCAAGGCGACTTCTTTTGACCAATTAATTGGTCTTCGCATAACCTCAACACCGAATTTCATTTTCTTGCATTCAATCTTTACTCATTTTGGCTTCAATCCATCCAAACCGCACAACATAGCCAAAAACACCCACTCAACCCGAACAAAGATAAATAAAAGCGTCCTAATTATGTCCTAAAATGCAAGTTAAATGCAATGCAAATGTAGCATAATTTTACACTCATCAAATCCCCTCAAGCATATCTCTTGCATGTCATCAAGCAAGTATTATGTCTAACTTATACAATCATGAATGAATGACGATATAGAAACCTTGACCCAAAATAACTATTAACTAGCAATCTCATGATAGTTTTGAAACCATCCAGACATTAAGACAAGACAATCATAAACAAATTCATAGTGTTTTGCTCAAAATTTTTCTTGAAAGTAAATTACCATAGGCTTGATTATATACCAAATCACAACTGACTGTATTTGAATGCATGCAAAAATAAAGAGATCTTTAAATGGTGTTAATGGGGCCAAGGTGAATGACTTAAGTTGGGATAAATAATGAAAGGGTAATTCAATAGGCTTACAATTGTTTCCCAAAATACTTAAACTTTTTAAACATTCGACTGAAACATTGAGATTCTCTTAATAGGCCTTACTTTATCATATGATCCTTTTTCGATCAACCCTTCTCTTTATAACATAATTTTTCAATCCTTTCTCTTTTAGTATACTTTGTATTATTATTATTATTATATTTTTTTTCATTTTTTTCCGATTCATTCTTATGATTTTCTAAAAGAGAAAGGATGAATTGTTTTTCTTCTTTTTCACCTTTTTATGAATTCTTTCACTACACATGGCCTTTTTACCTTTTCTATTACTTCAAACAAATATCACAAATTACCCTAAACCCTCATTTTAGTAGCTATGAAAAATCAGTAAAGTTCAGACTCAAAATTGGGCAACTAATGAGTTTTAATGTTTATAGCAAGCGATTGAAGGTCAAAAGAAAAAATCTTAATTGCCTATATCATTTTAATGCATACAAACATACTTCAATATTGAAACGGTCATAAATCAAGTTCTAGAATGTAAAATCATAGAAAATTATGCACTCATGAAAGAAAAAAAAGGTTTTTATGTAATTGCCAATTTAAATCAGAACCCTTATTGTGTTTGGCCCATGTTTATCATATTTGGTACATTCAACAATAGTTATGAAACAAAGACTTTTATCAAACCAAATTTAGTTCACAATTGCCAAACCTAATATCTTTCATGTTATTATTCTATCAAAAGTTTTTTTCTTAAATAGGGTCATAGACCAACAATCATCATTCATGCATACTTTTTCATTTAAAGTAGATAGACAACACATAGAATAAAGCAAATGATATATAAGATATGAAACATATGCTAATGCATGATAATATGAATATTCAAACTAAAAAAATTTAAAATCTATATGGTATGCATTAGTTTGGAGCTCATGTAGGGTCAAAGAGAGCTATGTTTGTTCGTTTCTTCAGTCACTCATCTGCTAGACAATGCTTCAAACACTGACCATTCACCTTGAAGTTTCTTCATTCCTCATTCCATATCTCAACTATTCCATAAGGGTAACCTTGGCGACTCTAAACGAACCTGACCATCTAGACTTTAGCTTCCTTATAAAGAGTCTCAATCTAGAGTTGAATATGAGAACTAGTTCCCTTACTTGGAATTCTCTGTGGAGTATGTGTTTGTCATGCCATCTTTTTGTTCTTTCTTTGTAAGTGCGAGCATTCTCATAAGCATCCAACTATAGTTCTTCCAACTCTTGTAGTTGAAATTTACTCTTTTCTCCAACAACTTTTAGATCAAAGTTTAGGAATTTGACTGCCCAATACGCCTTATGCTCTAGTTCCGCTGGAAGCTGGTAGGGCTTACCATAAATCAACACGAATGGTGACATACTAATAGGTGTTTTATATGCAGTACGATAAGCCCATAAAGCATCATCAAGCTTTAAGGACCAATTTTTCCTCCTCCTAGACATTGTTTTCTCCAATATGCTCTTAATCTCACGATTTGATACTTCCACTTGACCACTTGTTTGACGGTGGTAAGGGGTACCAATCCGATAAGAAACACCATACTTTTTCAACAAGTTTTCAAAATGTATTTCAATAAAGTGTGAGTCTCCATCACTAATAACTAGCCTTTGGACCCCAAACCTTGGAAATATGATATTGGTAAACAGTTTATGACCGTTTTAGCATCATTTTGTGGAGATGAAATTGTCTCCGCCCACTTAGAAACATAATCGACTTCCACCAATATATATTTGCAGTTGTTTGAAGTAGGAAAAGGTCCCATATAGTTGACTCCCCATACATCAAATACCGCCACCTCAAGGATGTGGTTCATTGACATTTCATGCCTTTTTATATGTTCCCCACCCTTGGCAATAATCACATATGAGAATAAAACTCTTTGCATCTTTGAATATGTGTGTCCAAAAGAAGCCACATTGGAATACCTTTACTATTGTTTTTGAAGTACTGGCATGGCTGCCATAAGAGGCAGAATGGCAACAACTCGGGATCTTTGACATATTTTCTCCTAGAACACATATTCTATAAATACCATCAGCACAGAGTCGGTAGAGGTAAGGATCACCCCAGATATACTTCTTCAGATAGGAGAAGAATTTCTTTTTCTATTTCGGTGTCATTTCAGGTGGAAGAATATTGCTGACCAAATAGTTGACAAAGTCAGAATACCAAGGTGCCTCTACAATGGCGAGGAGGAGGAGTTTTTCATCAGGAAATGAATCATCAATAGGTATATCCTCACCCCCTCCACTTGGATGTTGAAGCCGAGATAAGTGATCTGCAACTGGATTATCTGTCCCCTTTCTGTCAACAATCTCCAGATCAAATTCTTGTAGAAGGAGAATCCACCAGATGAACCATGGCTTGGGTTCTTTCTTACTAATCAAGTATCTTAAGGTCGAGTGATTAGCATGGATTGTAACTTTAGAACCTACTAGATAGGACCTAAACTATTCGAAGGCGAACGCAATGGCTAGTAGCTCTTTCTTTGGCCCACCACTGCTCCTACAACATAGTCACTAGCATCACACATCAGTTCAAAGGGAAGATTCCAGTCTGGTGATTGCAATATTGGTGTAGTGATCAATGCCTCATTCAACATGCAAAACGTTTCTAGACAAGTAGCACTAAAATCAAATGCAATATCTTTCATCAAAAGGTTAGAAATGGGTTTCACAATTTTAGAAAAATCTTTTATGAATCTGTGGTAAAATCCCGCATGACCTAAGAAACTCCTAACACCTTTTATGTTAATTAGTGGTGGGATATTTCCATTACTACAATTTTTGCCCTGTTCACCTCTATCCCTTTTCCTGAAATTAAATACGCCAAAACAATACCCTCTCGCACCATGAAGTGACATTTTCCCCAATTTAATACAAGATTCACTTCCTCACATCTCTGCAATATTTTTGTCAAATTTGTCAAACAATCATCAAATGAAAGTCCATAAACCGGAAAATCAACCATAAAAACTTCCATTATGTTTTCTATAAAATCAGAAAATATTGTAGTCATGAATCTTTGGAAAGTGGCTGGGGCATTACATAGCCCAAAAGGCATTCTCCTATAGGCAAAGGTGTCATAAGGACACGTGAAATTAGTTTTCTATTGTTCTTCAGGGTGAATGAGGTTTTGATGGAATCTCGAGTACCCATCGAAATTAGCAGAAATATTCACATGTAGCAAGCCTTTCAAGCATTTGATCAATGAATTGGAGATGAAAGTGATCTTTCCTAGTGGTTGTGTTTCACTTTCTATAATTGTTTAAAGAGTTTTTCTGTCGAGGGACAAAACATATTTCCGATCAATTTATTTAGTTACTGGTTTATTTTTTGCTCACCATCTCGACTTTGTTGGAAAGAATATCCAACGCCGGTATAATGGTTTCAAGAATATTCCATTTGATCATAAACTTGACTTTATTGAATTATTAAGAACTTCATACCATCTCGGTTTTGTGGAATAAATTCCAACAGCAATTTATTGGTATGAATTTAGCAAATTAACACAAGTGATAATGAGTGATATTTATTAATTTAGTGACTTTATTTATTTACTACCTTTCCAGGTTCCTTTTAACCATACCATAAAGGTCGGTCTCATTTTATTAAGTTAACCATTCCATTTCTTACGAAAGGTTGGGAACAAAGAATAATAAAATGAACAAAAGAATAAAGTTAGAAGTTAATCGTACCACTTCTTTAGAAGGGTTGGTCTAAAGTATAAAGAATAAAGCAATAAATAAATGTTAGGTGCAGAAAAGTAAATGACAGAAAGTAAATTTTAGTTGCGAACAATAAATGACAGAAAGTAAAAGTTAGTAGTTAGATCACTCATTATGACTGTGTACTTTTCCTTTTTACAATGATACAATTTATGAATTAAATTTCACTTTGATTCAATGTTTCTTTCTTTGTCAACAAATAAAATTTATTTGATAAGACTTTACTATTTTACATTTGTATCTCTGTCAAGATTCAATTGGTGTATAAGGTTATGTCGAACCACAAGGAATTGCCTAATAGAACATTATTATAAACATGTTATATCACTAATAGAGTTTGAACATATTTTTTGGTTTGATTTTGTTTATTCCTAATTTTTACTAAGGTGTATTCCTAATTTTTACTTCATTTGTCAAGACTTTAAAAAGAAGCATTTTGGATCTTAAAATCAAGTTTTAGGTGATCAAGCTAAAACCACAATAAGCACTTTTTAAGGAATTGAAATTTCCAAAGTAATAGCTTAAACATGATTCAACATAATGAAACAAGAAATTACAAGAAATATTAGTGAGCCAAAATTCAACTAAAATTTAGGAGCATTAGCCATCTTAATCCAAGGATTTAAGACACTTTACCATGCATAAATGAGATTGCAAAATGAATTTATACATCTCATTTGATTACTCTTTCTCCTCTTGAATTAAGGAGAAACTACAAAATAAACTTACTTAAACTACTTTGGAGTAGAAATTCTCCAAGAAATTACAAAGAAGAAAGTGTAGAAGAAGAGAGAATTTCGGATGTGAGAATGTATGTGTGAATGGAATGCTTTGAATGCCTTGAAGTGCCTTCTATTTATAGGAGTTTTCTGCCACCGCCAAGCTGCTCAATTCCACTGCCAAGCTGCTGACCAAACCCTTCAGCATGGGTTTGGTCACTTGACTAAGCAGCTTAGTCACCTGTTTGGGGCTGAGTCACCCAAGCTATTGTGAGATACTTGCCCAACTATTGTGAGCTACCTCTAAAAACCCTATGGAGGCTACTTGAGGTGAGGTCATGCATGATATCATGGTTGCTTGGTGGCTAAGTGAACTTGACCAACTTGTTGAGTGCACACCGCCAAGCTCCTATGTGGCACCGCTAAGCTGCCTATTTGAGTAGCTTTGGCCGTGCTTATGATGTGGCTTGGTGCTTGATGACCTAACCATGTTTGTGGTTCCAAGCTGGGCGGTCAAGGTGCTCCGCTAAGCTGCCTGCTTGAGCAGGTTGGCTTGTGCCAGGCTTGTGTTCTGACCGTGCCAGGTTGAGTCTGACCGTGCCAGGTTGGTGTCCAAGTTAGCTAGGCGTGGGTTTGGTCCAAGCTAAGCTTCTTAGTGAGCAACTTCATGTTGACTCCGTGCTTTCCACATAGGCCAAATTTTGTGGAGTCATGCTTAAGGCTAAGCACATAGCTTGCCACGTCCAGCTTAAGCATGTCATGTATGGATCATTTTGGCCCATTTTAGCATTTTGCTTGCACTTAATTATTTATTCTCTTTTCCACCTAAATTCTACAAAATAAAAAAAAAAAGAAATACACAAAGCATATATATAAGATTGTTATATTTTATCCAAAAAGTGTTGAATTAAGTTGGTTTTCTCAATTTTGCCAAGGATAAGTGCCATAAAAAGTGTATGAATTTTAGGCATTTTTGGCACTTATCAACAATCAATGCACATTCTCCAACCTGTGACTGTTCTAGTTGGTATTAATTCATTTTTATCATTTTTCACAAAAGTCATCCCACCCTTTTTAGGAACCACAGGAACTGGGCTCACCCATTCACTATTAAATATAGGGTATATTACCCCAACATCTAAAAGTTTTAGCACCTCTTTCCCAACTACTTCTTTCATATTAGGATTTAGTCTCCTCTGGTTTTCAATTGAAGTTTTATTGTTAGGTTCCATGAAAATTCTATGCATGCAAAAAGAAGGATTTATACCCTTAATATCATCCAATGTATATCCTATTACCTTGCTATGCATTCTCAAGACCCTTAGCGATTATTCACTTTCCAATTTATTTAATTTGGATTTAACAACAACTGGATAATTGTATCCAAGAAATTCATACCCGAGGTTGGAGGAGAGTGTTTTTAATTCAATATTAGATGCTTTCCCCTCCTCCCAATCCTCAGATTTGGGCATTACCTTCAAGTTCTCATCTTGCGGGTTGTGAGGATGTGTTGGGCTTGCATTCAGAAATTCAATAACCTCAACCAATTCCTCATCAACATCCGAAGTGTCACCATCTACCATGCATCTCTCCAAAGGATCGTTAGATTGCACTCTAGCTGCTTCCTATTTCACAACTTGGTTCAACATATCAACCCTACAACATGAATCCCCTAGAGAAGGTTGTTAAATAAATTTAGAAATATCAAATTCAACTATTTCATCCCCTATGCTTAGGGAAAGTTTTCCATTCTTTACACCAATTATAGCACCATCAGTAGCCAAAAAGGATCTACCAAGTATGATTGGGATTTGTGAATCCTCTTCCATCTCTAGTATTACAAAATCAGTTGGAATAAAAAATTTCTCAACTTTGATAGGAACATCATCCAAGATGCCTGTATGGAATTTAATTGACCTATCTGCTAATTGAAGTGATATAGTAATGGGTTTTAGTTCACCCACTTCTAACGTTTTGCACGCAAATAAGGGTATGAGACTCACACATGACCCTAAGTCACATAAGCCATGATCAAAACTAGTGTTTCCTATTAAACATGGGATAGGAAAACTACTAGGCCCTTTAAATTAGGAGGTAATTTATTTTGAATTCAAGAATTGCACTCCTCAGCTAAAGCAATTGTTTCATAGTCCTCTAGTCTTCTTATTTTAGATAAAATATCCTTAAGAAATTTTGTGTATGCAGGCTTCTAATGCAGTGCCTAAGTGAAGGGCAAGATGATGTATAATTTATTAAGAATATCCAAAAAACTTACCAAATTTCTTTTATAAATTTTGCCTGTGCTAATCTCCAAGGAAAAGGAACTGATGGTACATACGGTGGCAGAGCAACATACTTAGACACTTTTTCAAATTTTTGTCCCCCTTCAGGGAGTTGTGTCTTAGTATGTTCCTCTTCCACTTGTGCATCTTTCCTAATTTGAGGAATATCACTTAGTTCCTTTCCACTCCTTAATTTTACAGCTTTACAATGTTCATTACTTGGACTTTTTTCTAGCTGTCCTGGAAACGTCTGTGTTTTCCTATTAGGATTACTAGCTTGTTGGGCATTTTGTTTTTCCAGCATTTTACCATGGATGGTCAGGTTCTCTATTTTAGAATCCAAGTCATTGAGTATGTTTGAAAAACTTTTATTAATCATGACTTGATCTTCATGAAATTTATTTTGGTTAGCAAGCAATTTTTCCTGACCATCCATTAATATTTTAAGAGTAAGATCAATAGGAGAATATTGTACCTGTGGAACCCTTGTTGGAGGTTTCCTGTTACATGGTCCATCCTAGTGTTGATGATTCAGATTTTTGTTGCTCCTCCAAGAAAGGTTGGGATAGTTTTACCTGTATGGAGGGTTGAATTGTTGTCCACTTCTCTCCTTGTAGTCATAGTATTTGCACGATTCAGGTTGATCATTGACCAATGTTCCTTGTTCAAGTTCCGTGAAGTGTTTGCATTCAGACCACTCATGACCTTTTTCTCTATACCCCTCACATGTTGTAGTAGACCCAATAGCATTAGTATGGTACTTGTCCAGCTTTCCAAACCTTTGAGAAAGGTTCTCCAGCATGGAAATTACCTTTTCCATTTGATTTCCTGAATATTGTGCACTAGAGTCTCTCCTTGGATGATGTTTCCTCTCATTTGCCCATTAGTGACGATTGGAAACCACATTCTCTATGACCTTTGAAGCAACATCAATTCCTTTGTACATGAAGGCACCACCTACTGAAGAGTCCACCAATTGTTGTGATGGAAAGTCTAGCTCACTATAGAAAATATGAACCAACGTCCAAGGTGGAATACCATGATGAGGGCGAACTTCAGTTAGCTCATTTAATCTTTCCCATGCCTTAGAAATTGACTCCCCATCCTTTTGACTGAAATATTGGATGAGCTGCCTATAGTGCACAGTTTTGGAAAGAGGAATGTATTTGTTGAGAAAAGCCTCCTCCAAAGTTCGTCATGTTGCTTGAATTTCAACATTTTGATTCCTTAGCCACATCTTAGCTTTGTCTCTAAGGGAATACGGAAACACGCGGAGACGAATGACATCTTTAGAAGCCCATGGATCCTTACAGTCTAACAGAATTCCAAGAACTTATCAATATGAGCATTCAGATCTTCATAAGCTCCTTCTCCAAATTGGTTTTGCAATACCATTTGGATCAGAGTAGATGGAAAAGAAACGTTTTCTACCTTAATAGCTGGGCAAATATTTCCACGATGTGAATGTTGAAAGGATGATTTATGTATTCGGGTTCCCCCCTTAATAAATTATCCCCAGCAACGACACCAATTTGTCGAAAGGAGATTTATTGTTTGCAAGTTATTATTGATTTGAATGATGAATATTTTAGTTAGTGATGACGCTATTTATTTACTCCCTTTTGGGTTTCAGTTAACCGTACCATAAAGGTTGGTCTCTTTTTATTAAGTTAACCATACCATTTCTTATGAAATGTTGGTATCAAAGAATAAAACAATAAATAATTTGTTAGATGCGGAAAAGTAAATGACATAAAGTAAATGTTAGTAGCGGAAAATAAATGACAGAAAGTAAATGTTAGTGGTTAGATTTATTAATTTATCATTATTTTATTGTCAAGTAACAATCCATTGATTGAATTGCACTTTTTGTATGTTGCTTTTATTCACAAAGTTACAAACCATGAATTGATTTGCACTTTTGTGAATAGACTATGTTTTCAACAAATAAAACATGACAAGAATAAGTTTAGAATGATGAAATAATTTCTTAAACAATATCAACATGAGAATTTATGCAAGATATGTGTTATACCTTGGTTATTTCCATACATCATGTGTCTTGGATTGATTTCTTAAAGGTGAAGTAAGCTTTCTTTCTTCAAGTCAAAGCAATCTTTTTTATTACAAGCTAAGCACCTAGCATGTCCTGCTTAGCTTGTTTGTTTTGAGCAATTCTTTTTGTGCTTTTGGCTTGTATTCTTAGCTATCTTTGAATTAATTATTTCTGAATCATTTTTCTTCAAAATTGAAAGAAAACTTGGACAAGAGGTGATCAAAAATTATTTTACTCAAACATACAAAAATTTATCAAAAAAGTGTTGAGTTAAGTGGGTTTTCACATTTTTGTATAATATAAGTGCCGTAAAATGTATATGAAAATTAGGTATTTTTGGCACTTATCAACTCCCCCCAATTTAAGACTTTGTTTGTCCCTAAGAAAAGGTAAAATAATAACTAACTTGGCTTTAGAAAAAATCAGCTTGGACAAGATCAACACTATGCATGATTCTTTTAAAGTTCCATGAGCACATCTTTTCTAAAATTCATTAACCACTTAATATATAAAAATGTTATCAATCAAAGAGATGCATTTTCACACACGATTCGAGAATGGAATCAAATGGGTAAGTGTTTCACTAAACAATAACTTAATTGGTTGCAAGAATTTAATTTTTTTTCCCATCTCAACACTTACTTTAGTTGCACAATTTCTCAAGGATCACTAAGGTCTTCCTTAGGTTGTAATGAGGCTTGCTATCAAAGCAAATTGGTTTTTCAAGATATTCAAAGATACTTTCCAAGTTAAAAGAGAGAAAAAATTGATTTTTCCTTTAAATTCATGTATGTTTTAACTTTTTCACCTTTCTTCTTTTCTTCCTTTCCTCATTCTTTTTCTTGAAATTTTTGTGCAACTTTCTTGATTTTTCTCAATCTCTTTTTACTCTTGAGTTTTTCTTTACTTTTCTTTTTAAATTGTAAAGAGATTGATTTTTTTTTTCTTATGAACTTTTTGTTACACAACCAACCACTCCCCCATCTTAATTTTTCCCAACAACATTCCTTTTGAAAAATGCTCTCCTTTTACATAATAAAAATATAGGAGATTTCATTTTTGTTTTTCCACATTAGGCTCAGGGGTTGTGTTTGAAAAAATAATGTTTTTGTTTAAGGCTTAAAGGGGTTAACAAATGATGTTCCTATTTTTGGTTGATTATTTTTGGTCAAATTGAAAGAACTTGCCTTGATAATTTCCTATTAATATTGACCAATGAAGTAAAGAAACATTCAAGCAAACTCAATTGTGCAAAACCAACAAGTTTCTCACAATAAACTCACATAATTTATGTGTTTGGCTTACACTCCCTCACATGAATGGTTGATGTACAACTCTTTGATTTTTAAACAAATTCACAAGTTCATGATAAATTATTTTCGAAAAAGTTTGAATTTTATCAAAGTTATAACATTATTAATTGTTCACCAAAAAATTTCAGATTTTCATCTTATGTTGCTCATCAAAGCTTGTTAATTTACCAAGTCATTGATATTGCTAAAAAAGTGTGTTATTTACTAAGTTTAGTTTAAAAAAATTCACTTTATAAATAAAAAGAAACTAAGTAAACAATTAAAGTAATAAGCAAGTAAAACACAACTAAAAATGTAAACACATACTAAAATAAAATTTAAGCAAGTAAACACAATAAAAAGCAAACAAACACACACTAAAAATTTAAAAAACACACCAAAATACATTTCTTTGAAAATTTTATACACACTCCCCCAAACTTAAGTGCTTTACTTGTCCTCAACTCATTTTGAAAATATTTTAAGGAAGTTTGCATAA
Organism: Lupinus angustifolius; assembly: GCF_001865875.1. Lineage (NCBI taxonomy): Eukaryota > Viridiplantae > Streptophyta > Magnoliopsida > Fabales > Fabaceae > Lupinus > Lupinus angustifolius. The sequence continues at coordinate 6,259,056 of NC_032023.1, read as the reverse complement.
CATTTTGAAAGAAAGAAAAATAAAATTTAAAACTAACCAAAATTTTAGGAGAACATATAATTTTATTCTCCTTGATTTTACTATCCTCTCCAAGATAGTGGTGCCTTTAGAGCCAACTCCTCATTTTTGTCTGGTTGTTTTATGACCTGATTTCCTGTACATCATTAGAACTTGCAATTTCTTTGTCCTTTGAGTTAGTCTAAAAATTTACATGCGTTTCTCAATGACAAACACGTTATATTCATGAATAAAATTTGATTGAAAAAAATTCCAATCAAACAACATGCTTTTTCATGAAAATGATGTTTAGAAAGTTTCTTTTAAGTGTTTTTCAAGTCCAATTGATAAATGGAAATCCAAACATAATTTTATGGAATTCCAACAACAAGATATCAATCCAAACATCCCCATATAAAGTCATTCATAATTTCATGAATTTATTTTGTTAAATGCTAAACCAAACAACAATTAGTAAACCAAATAATACACATTTAGGCATTCTCAAGTTTGGAAAAATTAATTTTTGGCACAAATTTAACATGCATCCTCTTAGTTTTAAAACTTTATTTCAGAACTTTTAAATCATCAACTAAAGTATGTTTATGGATATTTTGGTTAAAGTATCACAAAATAAAATATGATCAGCAAAAAGTGCATGATGAATACTTAACCTTTAAGGATTAAAGTAGCTTCCCGATTTGGTTTTTTTTGAAGATTCGGTTTATTCTTTTCTTTTGGAAGTCCAGTCACTAATCCTTGCTCATTCAAATCCCCTTTATGTTGTTATTTTGAAAAAGTTGATGAGGGTTACCTCCACATCACCTAAAAAATTTATAACAACAATAAATATTTCTTAACTAGCGGGTTTTCACTCCACTAGTCCTAACTTCTCTTTCTTTTTGTTTTTTTTTTTCATTTTTAAATTTACAAAACAAAAAATATAATATAATAAACATGTACAAAACATCAAATTAAATTTATACAAAAGTGAAAGAAATTTGTATTTACAATTCCTAATGATAAAAGTATGAATTTCTATTATCTAGCAATTCCCTGACAACGACGCCATTTTGTTGAAAGGATGATTTATGTATTCAGGTTCCCCCCCTCAAAAAATTGTCCCGAGAAACGACAAAAATTTGTTGAAAGGAGATTTATTGTTTGCAAGTTATTATTGATTTGAGTGATGAATATTTTATTTAGTGATGACTTTATTTATTTACTTTCTTTCGAGTTCCAGTTAACCAACAGGATTTGTAAAAGTATGATGCATGAGTTATAATGATGTATGATTTGAAACTCTTTTTAAATGCATCCAAAATCATATGATCATGTATGTATGCATGTGCATGTAAATCATGTATGTATACATGTAAGTCTCATTTTAGTTATGATTGATTTTAGCTTGTGAGACTTCTACTAGGATTCATCCTAGCCCAGACTCTTTCTAAGCAAACATCTTAAGACCTAATAAAGATATAAAACACCTAGCCTCTAGATCTTCTTGAATGCTTTTTTCTTGTATGAACTTGAGTCTTGACTTTGTTTCTTGTTGATTTGTTCATCCCTTCAAGCTTGTCCTTGATATACAACCCTCATTGTCGATCTTTGTCTTTATCAAACTCTGTATTTCATCAACTTTTGTCTTCATCAAAATCTATGTGATACATGCTTGCATACACAATCTTCTCATTCATGCATGCTTGCATTTTCAATTTTTACTCCATTTGAGTTTTTCTTTACTTTTATGACTTGTGAAGAGATTGATAATTTTTTTCTTTTGAACTTTTTGTTACACAACTAACCACTCCCCTCAACTTAATTTTTCCCATCAACCTTCCTTTTGAAAAATGCTCTTTTTTTACTTAAGAAAAGTATAGGAGATTTCATTTTTTTTCGACATTATGCTGAAGGGCCGTGTTTGAAAAAATAATATTTTTGTTTAAGACTCAAAGGGGTTAACAAAGGATGTTCCTATTTTTGGTCAAGTGGCCCATTCTAATTGAAAGAACTTGCCTTGATCATTTCCTATTAATTTTGTATAATGAAGTAAAGAAAGATTCAAACAAATTCAATTGTGTAAAGCCAACTAGTTTCTCACAATAAGCTCACATAATTTATGTGTTTTGCTTACACTCCCTCACATGGTTTGTTTATGTACAACTCTTTGATTTTCAAACAAATTCACAAGTTCATGATAAATGATTTTCCAAAAAGTTTGCATTTTATCAAAGTTATGACATTATTAATTGTTCACCAATAATTCCAGATTTTCATCTCATGTTGCTCATCAAAGCTTTTTAATTTACAAAGTCATTGATCTTGTTAAAAAAAATATTTAAGCCAAGTTTGTGTTATTTACTAAGTTTAGTTTAAAAAATTTAACTTTTTAAATAAAAAAGAAACTAAGTAAACAATTAAGCTAATAAGCAAGTAAACACACAACTTCAAATGTAAAGACATGCTAAAAAACAATTTAAGCAAGTAAACACATTAAAAAGCAAACAAACAAACACTAAAAATTAAAAAAAAACACCAAAATATATTTCTTTCAAAATGTTATATACACTCTCCCCAACTTAAGTGTTTGACTTATCCTTAAGTCATTTTGAAAATATTTTAAGGAAGTTTCCGTAATATTTTGAAAGAATGAAAAATAAAATTAAAAACTAACCAATTTTTTTAGTAGACCACATAATTTCATTCTCCTTGAGTTTATTATCGTCTCCAAGATAGTGGTGCCTTTAGAGCCAACTCCTCATTTTTGTCTTTTTGTTTTTGGACTTGTTTTTCTATAAATCTTTATAACTTGCAATTTCTTTGTCCTTTGAGTTAGTCTAACAATTTACCTGAGTTTCTCAATGTCTAACACAATATGTTCATGAATAAATTTGATTTACAGAAATTCCAATCAAACAACATGCTTTTTCATGAAATTGATGTTAAGATATTTTCTTTTAATAAATTTTCAAGTCCAGTTGATAAATGGAAATCCAAACATAATTTTATGGAAATCCAACAGCAAGATATCAATCCAAGCAACCCCGTATAAATTCATTCAGAATTTCATGAATTTATTTTGTTAAATGGTAAACCAAATAACAATTAGTAAACCAAATAACACACTTTTAGGCTTTCTCAAGTTTGGAAAAATTAATTTTTGACACAAATTTAACATGCATCCTCTAGTGTTAAAACTTTATTTCACAACTTTAAAATCATGAACTAAAACATGTTTATGGAGATGTTGGTTAAAGTATAAAAAAATAAAATATGATCATCAAAAGGGCATGGTGACTACTTAACCTTTAAGGATTAAAGTAGTTTCCCTTTTTGGATTTTTTGAAGATTCAATGTCTTCTTTTCTTTTGGAAGTCCAACCACTAATCCTTGCTCATTCCAATCCCTTTTATGTTGTTCTTTTGAAAAAGTTGATGAGGGGTATCACAACACCTAAAAAGTTTATAACAACAATAAAGGTCACTCCACTAGTTACAACATTTCTTTCTTTTTGTGTTTTTTATTTTAAATGTACAAAATAGAAATAGAGTAAAATAAACATGTACGAAACATCAAATTAAATTTATACAATAGTGAAAGAAAATTTTATTTACAATCACTAATGATAAAAAATATAAGTATGAATTTCTATTATCTAGCAATTCCCAACTATGACGCCAATTTGTTGAAAAAATGATTTATGTATTTGAGTTCCCTCCTCAAAAAATTGTCACTGAGAATGGCACCAATTTTTTGAAAGGAGATTTATTGTTTGCAAGGTATTCTTGATTTGGGTGATGAATATTTTATTGAGTGATGACTTTATTAAGTTAACCATATCAATTCTTATGAAAGATACTCAAGATTGGTTGTTTACTACCATTTGATTGTTTGTTTAATACCATCTCTTATTAAGTTAACCTGATACGAGTCAAACCCTAAATTTTTATTTACTGCCATTTGATGGGAGCGAATAAACAATATCTACATGACTGATTTGGAAGATGTCACAACTATAGTTTCTAAATGTTTTATTTCAAAAGAGACTGACATTTGGCTTTAGCACAAGCGAGTAGAACATGTTCATTTAAGACATCAAGATAAACTATCATCACATGATTTAATTGTAGGACTACCAAAACTAGATTTCAAGACTAAAGACTCTTGTGACACTTGCAAATAGTGTAAGCAAGTGAAGAACTAATTTTCATCTAAGAATGTGATATCCACAACAGGAACTTTAGAGCTACTCCATATGGACTTGTTTGGACCATCACAAATTATGAGTTTTGGTGGTAGCTACTATGCATTGGTAATTTTTGATGATTTTTCTAGATACATGTGGATGTTGTTTCTCGCTATGAAAAGTGACACTTCTAAATATTTTAAAAATCTCGCCAAACAGATCCAAAACCAATTTGATCATAAGATAGTATATACTCACATTGACCATGGTAGGGAGTTTGAGAACCACCTTTTTGACAAATTTTGTGAGAAGCATGACATCCTACACTAGTATTCGGCTCTTCGAACGCCTCAACAAAATGTAGTTGTTGAGAGAAAGATCCCTAAGTATCTTTGGGCCGATGCAATGCATACTGCTTGCTATGTAATTAACCGAGTACTTCTTAGGCCTACACTTTTAAAAATGTCGTATGAATTATTAAAAGGCCAAAAAACTAATATCTCACACTTGCACGCTTTTGGATGTAAATGATTTATATTGAATAATGGCAAATGACTTTTAGGAAAATTTGATTTGAAAGCCGATGAGAGAATATTTTTGGGGTACTCTATTCATAGTAAAGCTTATCGAGTTTTTAACAAATATACAATGCATGTTGAAGAGTCTGTCCATGTACATTTTGATGAATCTTCTCCAAAAGAAAAGATGAAGGTCTCCCGTGATGATGTTTCAGATGCATTGGAGAACACATACACGGAGGACATGGAGATCAAAAAAGAGGTTCAGGGTGATTAGGAAAGGAGTTCAAATCAGCAAGACATGTCAAAGGCGTGGAAGACTAAGAAAGACCATCTGATTGAGAAGGTTATAGGTGATATCTCAACGGGAGTGGTAACCCATAACTCTCTACGTAACTTTTGTAATTTTGTAGCCTGTGTATCTCAAGTCGAGCCTAAGACCATTGGTGAGGCCATAGAGGATGAGTATTGGGGTATAACTATGCAAGAAGAGCTAAACTAGTTTGAGCATAATAATATTTGGGACTTGGTCCCAAAACCTAAAGATCATCCTAAAATCGGCACAAAATGAGTCTTTAAAAATAAAATGGATGTACCTGGCTTGATTATAAGAAACAAGGTACGTCTAGTGGCCAAATGGTATACTCGAGAGGAAGGCATCGACTAAGATGAAACCTATACCTCGTTTTGCATCTATAATGAACTTTCGACTCTTACAAATGGATCTGAAGAGTGCCTTCTTAAATGGCTATATTCAAGAAGAAGTATATGTTAATTAATCGCCCGACTTTGAAAATTTTAAATACCCTAACCACATCTATAAACTCAAAAAGTCTCTATATGGTCTAAAATAAGGTCCTTGAGCTTGGTATGATAGATTGAGAACTTTTCTATTACAAAAAGGGTTTGTGAGGGGCAAAGTTGACACAATACCTTTTATATCAAAATCGGAAAATAATATATTGTTAGTACAGATTTACGTTGATACTATTATAGTTGGTGCTACTAACGATTTTCTTTGTAAGGAATTTTATGATTTAATGAAAGGGGATTTTGAGATGTCAATGATGGAAGAATTGACTTTCTTCCTAGGATTACAAATAAAGCGTATGAGCAGCGGGAGATTCATTCACCAAACAAAATATTGTAAGGAACTTCTACAAAAATTCGAGATGGAAAAATGTAAAGAAGCAACAACACCTATGGTGTCATCCTGCTATCTCGACAATGATGAAAAGGGTAAAGTTGTTGAGGTAACAAAATGTCGAGGCATAATTGGTTCATTGCTATATCTAACGTCTAGTCGTCCTGATATTATGTTTAGTGTATGTATGTGTGCTAGATATCAAGCATCACCTAAGGAATCATGTTTTAGTGCTGTAAAACGTATCATTAAGTATCTAAGGAATCATGTTTTATTTTCACCAAGCCCCTTCCACATGATACTTTCTTTGTATTACGCAGAGAACTTGCATACTTGATGAAAAATATCTTAATTAATTTGTGTTAGGTTAATATATGCCTTGTCTTGATCTTTAGTATATGCTTATGTGTGATAATTGATATGCATGCATGATTCCTGTGCTTATCTGAATTCATGATTGTTTTATACTGCTTTTAGTGTGTCATACACCTTTTAGGTTAGAGTCTCAGTATAGTATCTTATCACCTCCTAGAAATCTAAAAAATGAACTAATATATGTCTTAGTTCTGCTATTAATCAACTATCTTGTGTTCTAATCAATTAATTTGAGTTCTAGTAGCATAAAATGAATTTTATCATATTTTAATCGATTAACAAATTGCTTAATCGATTGCTTGGGCTCAAATTTCTGAAGAATGATAATTTTAAAATAAATAATCAATAAAACTGGGTATTATTTTAAACTCGATAATCAATTAAATACACTACTTAATCGATTAACGTCAGGCATAAAACAAATTTCAGTGTTGTTCTAGGTCATTTCCACTAAATCCCTAAAAAGCTCAAAGCTTCCCCCTTTTGGATTTCTCCTCAAATCAAGAGATTTCGACCTGAAAAATAGTTACTTCATCTCCTATTACATCACATTCATCTCCATAGTGTCTCCAATCTACTCAAAAGCCAAAACTCTAGTTTTCCCCTTTTAAAAAACCTAATCCCAATTCGAAAAATCGATTTTACAATCGATTAGACATCCCCTTACCTGAAAATTATGAGTGAATCACAACCATGAAGATTAAAAACCATTGTAAAGCTTCCAAGAGGTGTGGATGTCGATTCCTCTTATGCTCAAGGTGGAAGAAAAGACCCTGGTGACCCTTACTGCTCTCCCATCCTTCAAGAAGCTAGATTAGCCAAATTCTAAGGAAGGAAACATACCTACATTCGCTACGCATATATAGCTTTTATAGTAACTTTTGGTATAAGGCCAGGGTTTATACTTCAATAATTATGGGAAAGTTGATTAGTTTGGATGAGGAAATATTTTTGGATGTTGGAGGACTATCTAGCGATGGACCTATGTTAGGTAATTGTAACAATGAGTTATGGAACTCATTTGATGTTATTGAGATGTATAGATCATGTCTAAGAGGACCTCACCTATATGTGCAAGGTGAATTGACCAAGGCTAGGTCATTATCTGTTGAGAATCGACTCTTGCATTACTTAATTGCTTATATTTTGGTCCAGTGTAATACAAATCATGCACAACCGACCATCAATGATCTTAAACAAATGTTTACGAGAAGAGAAAGAATTACGGTAAATTAGCCTGCTAAAATTCTAAAGGTCATGAATGGTATAACTTCATCTTCTTCTAGGCTACTTGCTTATGGGATTTTTATCTCTCGTGTTATCAATTATCTCGAAATTGACACGTCAGATGTGGACATCATTGTTACTAATTCCCGAGAGTACCTATTAGGTGATAATCTGATTTACAAGATGGGTATCTACAAGTTTAGAAATAGTTGGATGTATCAAGAATATCATATTACCAATATGAATGGAGATTCATCTGATGAAGAAATGGCTGCAAATCCTAGTGAGCCAAACCCTGAACAACCACAAGTCGAGGCTGCTAATGTGCCTCAAGAACAATCGTTTTGGTTAGCACACTTGGATGCTATGGAACAACACCTTAATTCACGTATTGATGGACATTTTAAATCATTGAGGGACTAAATGATGGTTGAGTTCCAGCTACAACATGAGAGGATTACCATGGATGTTGGTCGTATTCAGTTCATTATGCGCACCACTCATGGACATTCATCACCACCACCATCACCACCTCAGGATTAGTCTAGATAGGGATGTCTAGAGTCTCGAATGTGTGTCATTTGATCATTTACTTTGATGGATTATGTTGAATTTTGTTTGGACCTATTATGTACTTGATGCGCTACTCGTAATTCTCGTATTTTTGTTGTTAATTTGGTTATGTAAGAACTTTAGTTTGATCCTTGAATATATCTATCTTGTGTAGTTTCTGTTGAATGATTAATATATGCTATATTTGCATTATATTTTGTACCATTAATCATTTACCATGCTTACTTGTATCTTAACACAATGTGAATATATCTTGCCTATTGATTATGCCATAATATGTTTACCATCTATTTAATCAATTAACACCTGCTGATAATCGATTAAATACAGCAAGTGTGCACTTGTTCAATTTTCTATAAAACTACTTAATCGACTCTGCTTTATAATTAATCGTTTAAGACCAGTAAACTCTTTCAAATTGTTCTTACTTTTGGTTGTTCTTATCATATAATGTCATTGCTTTTTGATCATGTCAAAAGGGGGAGAAAGTGTTGTTTGAGTATTTATGTAGGTTGTATTTAGCTTCTGTATTCAAATTTAAAGTGCTACCCTATATCACCTCATACATGGATTGAGGGGGAGAACAAAGTGAGAGGGAGAAACACATTTTGATCCAACCATTGAAAACACTTGTTGACCCTCATCAAGGTAAACAAACAATTGATTGTTTAGAGTTTGTCATCGTCAAAAAGGGGGAGATTGCCATTGCAAATAGTCAAAGGTTGCATATGTGCTTAACCTATATGATTTTGAGGAAAACAAGGACGTAATGGAAGCTTGAAGGCATGAACATCACAACAAACAACATGCCAAGACTCAAGGTCAACATCATTGACTTAGGATTATTTTTTATATTCTAGAAGTCCTAAGATGATTGCCTAGTTTGAGTCTAGGTTAGGTAAACCTTGGGTGGAAGTCTCACAAGAGGTTAAAATGAAACCATATAGAATGAGGCATAATATCCTAACATATATGATAAGTAAAATCATGCATAAGCATTGAGCATACATGGTTTTTATGCATAAAAGTATTATATATTTCAAAATCATGTATTGTATGTTCATACATCATATAGGAAGTTTACCATGCATCAAAGAAACATATTTTCAATGATATTAATCGATTATAATGGTTAATAATCGATTAAGTCACGTGGCAATCCGTTAATTGAATAAGGATAGGTGTAATCGATTAAAGGGAGTTACAGTGGCTAACTACATAGGATTTCTTGGTCGTTAATCGATTAGAGAAGTTGTTAATCGATTAAGCCATAACAGAAAAACAGTATTTACATAACGCGTTAATCGATTCAATTATAAGATAATCGATTAATGACAGGTAAAACAAAATTCATATAAAAGCTGTATTTTCAACCCATGTCATATTATTCAAAAGGAAAAACAAAAACAAGAATCTAAGTTTTGAAATTTCATATCATCTTGATTATTCTCTAAGTGAAAGCATAGAGTGAATTCATGCATAGTTTTCTTGAAATCATTGAGAGAAGAGCGAGTAAAATATTTTCAAGAGAGTGCATCATTTTCATACATTTTTCATAAAGTATGCATCATAACTCGACATATATTGAAAATCAAGGGGTTATTCTCTTGGTGTGTTAGTGTCATTGGAAAAAGAGAAGTTGTGTATTCACGAGGGCAAGAAGTCTTGGATAGAGTGAGAAATCGGCTAGGGCCAGAATCACGAAAGGTGTGGGTATCTGAGTAGGCGAGTGGAGTGGTCAAACCGAGTTAGGGCTCATAGGATCCGAGAAGGGAATTCTTGTTGCTTGTATTAGAAGTGTGATTGTATGAACAATTATTTTCCATAGTGAAGAAAATCTCTCGAGATCAGAAGAGGAGGCATGGATGTAGTTTACAACTAGACCCGCAAATGAACCAGGATAAAAATCCTTGACCATTCATCTTTTCCCCATCTCATTTAATTTTTCGTTTTTAATGATTCTTTAAGTTTTTTATTTATGTGATTTGTGCTTACTGTTTATAATCTGTGATAAAATCAAGAATCAAATTAGGATCATAAAGATTGATAGCCACTTTGATTGCTTTGCAAGAAATCAGATTTTCTAGAATAACAAGATTCAGTATGATCAATTAATACTGCTAATAATCGATTAAACTGAGCTGAGAATAATCGATTGACAAGATTCATAATTGATTAACAATAGTGAGTTTATGTTTTGCACATTTATCGGAAAACCGGGACTAGTGCGTTTTACCTTGCTGGTACCCAACAACATATGCTAGGAATAACAAAATAGATTCAATCCTAGCAACCGTAACGAAGGTTTCATCAAAGACAATACCTTCTTCCCGGTTGCAGTCTTGGGTCATTGGTCTTTCGTTGTTTCACACAATAATACCATTCTTATATGATTTTTTTTGATAGATTCGTCGAGTTTCTATCACATGCCTATTCTTAGGTCTAGGAGCAGGTTCCCAAACCTCGTTCCTCTCAAATTGGTTAAGCTCTTCTTGAAAGTGCAAATTGTCAAGTAAAACACTATTGGATTTTGCCTAGGTTTTGATGAAGATAAAAACTTAGTGAAAGCTTGAAGATGATTCAACAAATCAACATGTTGTGCACTCTAGGGTTTCATATCTTGACTAGGTTCTTTAATAGAGTTTCTTTTAGAAGTCTAAGATGTGTGCCTTATATATTGAGTGTAGGTTAGGTAAACCTAGATGCAATTCTCACAAGTCTTAAAAGTAATCATTTTATTTACATGAGACATTCCATCTAGATCATAATGTGTTCATGCATAAAACATACATGTTATTTGTGCATCTTAGGCATAATATATTGGTAAAACATGTATAGTTGATAAGCATAACATATAGGTTGTTTATCATTTAATCAATAAGCTAAAAATGTGCCAATTAATCGATTAAGAGATACGTTAATCGATTAACGAGATTACAGTTCCAATGGAAAACTGAAAAACAGAAAACAATTATTCCCAACAACCCATTAATTGATTAAATGGGTACTTAATCGATTAATTGGGACTCAGAATGGGTTTCTACAAACACTGTGAGTTCATAACATGTACCATATCATTCAATTTTAGAAATTGGTAGGTGCATTTTTAGATAGAAAGAGATAGTACCATGCTTAGGCTTCGATTGTCATCATATTGTATGTGATTTATATGTTAAACATTCATATCCTTTCTTGCATATTTTTCTTGCATTTCTATGAGAGAATTTTCGGGTAGAAATTATGTGTTTCTACATTTTCATAAACTTGTACATATTCTTATTATCTTGTGAGTTTTGTATATGGGTTTTAGTTGAGTTTTTCATTGTAATAATTTGAGCAAAAGTGTGCTTTATAAAACTCAGTTTTGTGTCTTATCACCTAAGAGATTCGGTGTGTCTTCACCAAGACTTAGAGGTCTTGAGATTAGAACGAGTTCTTTGCTGGGGCTAGATTGCAAGAAAGGTTTTCTTAGGCGATTGAGAGAGTCAAACCAAGAAAGTGGGTTCTTGGATTCAAGAAGGGAGCGTCTAAGTGTTGTATTGTAAGTTTGCATGTAACTATACAATCTGTTCAATAGTAGTGAAGAAAAATCTCCCGGGATCAGAAGGGGAGGCCTGGATGTAGTTTGCAAGTGGACCCGCAAACGAACCAGGATAAAATTCCATGTTGCCGGCTTTTTCTATCCCTAATCTCTTTACATTTCAAGTCTTACTATTGCATGACGTTGGCTGATATTTTGGATATTGTTAGGTTGCCGTGTATAGTTTAATTATGTATAAAAATATATGTTTTATCTGTTCTTGAACGTCGGTGACTTGTTGTGCAAGAAGCATGTATGCATCTTGCTATTTTGTATGTGTTAATCGATTAAGACATGAAGTTAATCGAATAACTAGGGCTTTTTCTAGAATAGGGCTTTGGTGCGAAAAGCGGTAATTGATAACCGCTACACCTATTCAACCCCCCTTCTAGGTGTGTTCTGTCCACTGATACCTAACAAGTGGTATCAGAGCTAGTACGTCGTGCTAGCTCAACCGCATACGCGTGATCCTAAATGGAAATTAAATGGGTTCCACCAACCCCTTTGGCGGTGATGGCGCATCCATTAACCGCCCTCCCGTATAAAGTGGCAAAGGATACGCATACTAGAAAGTCCGAATGAAAATATTCATAGAAGTCATTGACTCGAATATTTGGGAATCTGTAGTCAATGGGCCTTTCATTCCAATGCATCTAGTGGACGATGAACCGAAAGAAAAACCCAAGAGTTTGTGGACTGATGATGAATGTAAAAAGGTTCAATACAACCAACGTGCTAAAAACATCATCACATCGGTCCTGTCATATGATGAATTCTTCAAGGTTTCGCAATGTCAAAGTGTCAAGGAAATGTGGGACACTTTACAAGTGACTCACGAAGGCACCAACGAAGTCAAGCATGCTAGGATGAATGCCTTGACACATGAGTACGAGTTGTTTCGTATGTTGCCGAGTGAATCTATCGGCGACATGCAAAAACGATTCACACATATAGTAAACCACTTAGTTGCTCTAGATAAATCTTTCACCAAAGGAGAACTAACTAATAAAGTTTTATGTTGTCTTCATAAAAGATAACAACCTAAAGTTACATCTATCATGGAATCCAAAGATCTTGACTCCATGCCTTTGGAAACACTATTTGGAAAGCTTCAAGAGCACGAGATGGAACTTGGGCGCTTGACGATGCATGAGGAATCAGACCGCAAGAAGAAAGGCATATCTCTCAAAGTAACAATGTCTCAACCTACTGAAGAGAAAGAAGATGTTGAGTCTGACTTAGATATTGATGATGAAACGTTAAGCCTTCTCGTACGAAAATTCAGGAAGTTCTTAAAGAAAGAAGGCTTTAAACGATTTAAGAAGAAAGAAGTGCGTGAATAAACTCGAAAAGGCAAAGGTAGTAAAGAGCGCTTCACTTGCCATGAGTATGGTAAGCCGTGACACATGAGATTTCAATGTCCTACTTATTTCAAGAAAGTTGATTCGGAGAAGAGAACTCCCCGGGACTTTAAGTCAAAGAAGGCCTACATTGTCTGGGACATACCAGAGGAGGATACGACATCAAGCACCTCAGATGAGGAGGAGGTCGCCAAGCTATGCCTAATAACCAGAACAAATGAAGCTTGCGATTCAAATAATTCAAAGGAGGCTAATAATGAGGTATACACTGACACCTCATCTTCTTCCTATAATGATTCACCTCCTAATTAGGATTTATATAACGCTTATGTCTAATTGCATGAGGAATTAAAAAAATTAGCGAGGATTAGTTCCGATAGAAAACGCGTAATCCTTCTAAATGAACAGAAAATAGTCCTATTACAGAAAGAATTAGATGAGCTAAAACTTGAGAATGAAACCTTAGATCTAATATTTTCTTGTAATACATGTGATTGCTCAAATGATAAATTATGTCAATCAACTGTCTATGAGTCTCGCGAGACTTTGAGAAATGAAAATTGGAAACTTAATGAAATCTCCCAAAACTCAAAGAGAGTCAGAACCAACTAGATACTATGCTTAGTCAAACTAGAACTGTTTGTGACCATACTGGATTAGGGTATATCCCCCCTTTGCGTAGGAAACGACCATATAGGAAACCTGTAACTCGACCAAATAAAAAGTTTTATAATAAGAAAGTTCCTACATGTTTCTACCGTGGCACTCATGGCCAGACCTCCTACCCCATCTATATCAGGAAGTATGGTATACCGATTGGCGTATACGCTTGGATGAAAAAGGGAGATAACTCCCTCGTTACTAACAGAAAAGGACCCAATATAAATTGGGTACTTGAAAGAAGCAAGTGATCTATTTTGCAGGTATGTCTACGAACACACGGGCAACATTGGTATCTTTATAGTGGGTGTTCAAGGCATATGACTGGTGATAGATCAAAATTCCTAGATCTACAATTGAAGTAAAAAGGTTTTGTCACGTATGGAGAGAACAACAAAGGGAAGATACTTGGCACCGAGACAATTAGTAACTCAACTCTGGCAGTGATCGAGAATGTACCATACGTTGAAGGCATGGAGCACAATTTATTGAGTTTCAGGCAACTTTGCAACAAAGGTAATCTTATATCATTTGACTCTGAATCTTATATAATTCGTGACAATTTACCTAATAAGGTTAAGTTTGTCGGATATCGTATTAATAACATATATGTGGTTAAATTGGAGGATGTCACGACACTATTTTCAAAATGTTTTATACCTAAAGAAGATGACATATGGCTTATGCATAGGCACATCACACATATTTATGTAAAGCATCTAGACAAATTATCTCAAATGATTTGGTTGAAGGACTACCAAAACTAGATTTTAAAACTTAGGAAACTTGTGACACTTGTCAAAAGTGTAAACAAGTCAAGAACTCTTTTTGTAAAATGAATGTGATATGCACAACAAGACCTCTAGAGCTTCTCCACATGGACTTGTTTGGACTATCACAAATTATGAGTTTTGGTGGTAGTTTCTATGCCTTAGTAATTATTGATGATTTCTCTAGATTCACGTGGACATTATTTTTATCTTCTAAGAGCGATGCATTCAAATCTTTCAAACACCTAGCCAAACAAATCCAAAATTAGTTTAACCTTAAGATAGTATATATTCAATATGATCATGGTGGCGAGTTTGAAAACCACTAGTTTGATAAATTTTGTAATAACCATGGAATCATGTATCAGTTCTCGGATCCTCGTACTCCTCAATAAAATGGAGTTGTTGAGAGGAAAAATCGAGTTCAAGAGGAGCTCGATAGAACCATGTTGAACAAAAGCAAGGTTCCAAAGTACTTATGGGCTGATGTAGTGCATATTGCTTGCTATGTAATAAATCGTATACTCCTAAGGCCTACGTTTTCGAAAACTCCGTATGAACTTTTAAAAGGCCGAAAACCGAATATTGTTCATCTTCATACTTTCGGGTGCAAATGTTTTATTTTAAATAATGGAAAAAGATCACTAGGAAAGTTTGACGCGAAAGCGGATGAGGGAATATTTTTGGGGTATTCATTACATAGTAAAGCTTATCGAGTGTTTAATAAATATTCAATGCAAGGAGTAGAGTCCGTACATGTTCATTTTGACGAATCTTCACCAAAAGAGAAGAGAAAGGTCTTTTCTGATGATGTTGCAGGTGCTTTAGAAGAAGCATACTCTAAGGACATGGACCAGGATAAAGAAGAAGAAGCATAGCAAATTTTCTAGGATGAGCATCAGGACTTGTCGATCGTGTGGAAGACCAAGAAAGATCATCCACTTGACAAAGTCATAGGTGATATCTCTACGGGAGTGGTAACCCGTAGTTATTTATGCAACTTTTGTAACTTCGTTGCATTCGTATCTCAGATCGAGCCGAAGAACATCGATGATGTCATTGAGGATATGCACTGGGGTATAGCTATGCAAGAAGAGCTAAACCAGTTCGAGTGCAATAATGTTTGGGACTTGGTCCATAAACCAAAAGAACATCCAGTGATTGGTACAAGATTGGTCTTTCGTAACAAACTAGATGAATCTGGCTTGATCATAAGAAATAAGGAATGCTTAGTGGCCAAAGGCTACAACCAGGAGGAAGATATCGATTATGATGAGACCTACGATCATGTAGCCAGATTAGAGACTATTAGGATGCTCTTATCCTTCGCATCAATTATGAACTTTAAGCTCTTTCAAATGGATGTTAAGAGCGCCTTTCTGAATGGCTACATTCAAGAGGAGGTGTATGTAGATCAACCACCCATTTTTGAAAATTTTAAATTTCCGAACCATTTTATAAACTCAAGAAGGCTCTCTATGGTCTGAAATAGGCTCCCAGAGCTTGGTATGACAGATTGAGTTCTTTTATTTTAGAAAAAGGGTTCGTGAGGGGTATGGTTGACACTACTCTCTTTATCCATAGATTAGATGATCATGTATTGTTAGTTTAAATATACGTTAATGATATAATTTTCTGATCTACTAATGACATTCTTTGTAAAGAATTTTATAAGATGATGCAGGGAGAATTTGAGATGTCGATGATGGGTGAGATGACTTTATTCCTTGTGCTACAAATCAAACAAATGGAAAGTGGCATCTTTCATCAATCGAAATACTGCAAGGTGCTACTCAAGAAGTTCGACATGGAAAAATGTGAAGAAGTTTCTACACCTATGGTGTCCGCTTGTTATCTAGACAAAGACGAAAAGAGAAAAGCTATTGAGGTAACCAAGTATCAAAGAATCATCGACTCTTTATTATATTGGACTGCAAGCTGCCTTGAAATTATGTTTAGTGTTTGCATGTGTGCCAGATTTCAAGCATTACCTAAAGATTCACATTATAGTGCTATTAAACGTATCATGAGATATTTAAAAGGAACTATAAATATGGGATTATGGTATCCTAGGGATGCCTCACTATCCTTGGTAGGATATTTTGATTCCTATTTCGCCGGATGTAAGTTGGATCGGAAGAGCACTAGTGGGGCTTATCACTTACTAAGCAATTCCTTAGTGGCATGACACAGTAAAAAGCAAGCTTGTGTTGCTTTGTCCACTGCCAAAGCAGAATACATTGCCACCAGTGTGTGTTGCACTCAAATCCTCTAGATCAAACAGCAACTTAAGAACTTTGGTCTTAATCTAGAAAATATTCCTATTAAATGTGATAATACAAGTGCCATAAACCTATCCGAGAATCTCGTCTTGCATTCGATAACCAAGCATATAGAAATTAGGCATCACTTCTTACGTGATCATGTTCAAAAAGGCGATTGTGTGCTTGAATTTGTTGAAACCACTAAATAATTAGCAGATATTTTCACCAAGCCCTTTTCACGAGATACCTTCTATGTTCTTCGAAGAGAACTTGGAATCCTTGATGAAAATATCGTGACTAAATTGTCTAGAAATTTATTATTTGCCTCACATGTTGAATACCCTGTATGCTTCAAAATGAATATTTGTTGAATGCATTCTATTCATAATATGATTCATTTTCTAGTATAATAAGCTCTATATGTATGTGTGTTTGCCTAAAACTGATAAATATAGGTTAGAAATCTTAACATGCTTTTAAAACTCAAAGACCTACTTGATTCTACAAATCTGATGTCAGTTAATCGATTAACCAAAAGTCATAATCGATTAAAATAAGTTCCAGTAGCGAAAACTTTAATTTCTACGAAATTTAATCGATTAACGTTTCATCTTAATCGATTACCTGGGTTTATTTTTATAAAAATCTGGAATTTTAACTATGATTAATCGATTAAGTGCAACTCTTAATCGATTAACGATAGTAGATAAAGTAGAAACAACGGCGTTTTTGGCACTTTTCCAAAACCTCTCTATCCCCTTTTTCTCTCTAAATCTCAGAGGTAACAACACAATTTCAATCCTTGGCTTAAACAAAGATTAAACCTCACCATCTACCCATATTGCACTTCATTAAACTCCATTCTCTCTCAAATTTCCAAGAAAATTGTTTTCCCCAATTCCAAACCCTAAGTTTAGGTTTCTTCCAAAATCCTCTTAAACCTCTCAATCCTCTCCGTTTTACCATCTATAATGGAAAAAGGTCGCTCAAAAAGGATTAAGACAACAACACAACACGCACGAAGGACTCTGATTGCTTCATCTTCAAATCCAAGTATGAGGTAGGAGCCACCTACTACTCCCCCATTCTACAGGAGACTCGGTTGTCTAAATTTCAAGGTAGGAAACCTAAGTATATCAGGTATGCCGACTTAAGTTGGATGGCGGATCAAAACTTTGATTTTCTGCACAGTATGCAAGCTCAAGGAGCTGTTACATTTCTGGAATTAAAAGGAAACATATACCCTGCTCTAATTAGGGAATTCTATGCAAACTTTAGGTATAAAGATGGAAAATATTAGTCTATGATTTCTGGAAAATTATTTGAGTTCAGTGGGGAAATTTTTATGAATGTGGGTGGATTGTCTACTAATGGTGCTAGTATTGGTGACTGTGATTGGGTTAAGAATTCGTTTGATGCTGCTGAAGTTTATAAGTAATGTTTGAGAGGACCTCATTTGTATGTCCAAGGAGAGTTAACTAAAGATGGATCGTTGTCTGTGGAGAATAGACTTTTGTACTATCTGATAGCATATATTCTGGTTCAAAGGAACACAAATAATGCACAGCCCACCGTGAATGATTTGAGGTTCATGTATGATGTCAAGGAGAACGTTATGATAATTGGCCTAAAGAGATCCTTAAGGTCATGTACAGTGTGTCTACTTCGCAATCCAAGCGACTACCCTATAATATCTTCATTTCAAGAGTTATTGATTATCTGCATATCGATATGCCTGACACTATTGTAATGGAATCTACTGATAAAGATCACCTTGTGAATCAAGCTCTCACCAACAAGGTGATCTTTATCACTAGATTCCATTATGATAGTGTCAAACACATTGATGTACAGATAATCAACGACCCTCAAAATGAAGATACTATAGGGTAGCAGCTTGGATTACGAAGTATACACACTATACATGACCTTAAGGATATCTTCAGGCCAATTTATTATAACATTTTCCTTGACATCATACATGAACCTCAAATCATTCATGGTGGATTGTGCATGATTTGTGTTCCTTTGAACCAAAATGTAAGCTATCAGATAGTGCAAAAGCCTATTCTCCATAGACAAAGATCCAACTTTAGTTAATCTCCTTGGACATACAAATAAGGTCCTCTCAAACATGACTTATAAACCTCAACAACATCAAACGAATTCTTAACCCAATCACAGTCACCAATGCTAGCACCATTAGTAGACAAACCACCCACATTCATAAAAATTTCCTCACTCAACTCAAATAAATTCCTAGAAACCATGGACCAATACTTTCCATCTTTATACCTAAATTCCCTAATTAGAGCAATGTATATATTTCCCTTTAATTCCAGAAATGTGACAGCTCCTTGAGCTTGCATGTCATGTAGAAAGTCAACATACCTGATATATGTAGGTTTCCTACCTTAAAATTTTGACAACCGAGTCTCCTGCAGAATGAGGGAGTAGTAAGGGTCTCCATGGTCCTGCCTCATACTTGGATTCGAAGATGAAGCAATCGGAGTCCTTCGTGTGTGTTTTGTTGTTGTCTTAATCCTTTTTTAGTGACCTCTTTTGATTGTTTATAGTAAAACTGAGAGAATTGAGAGGTTTAAGAGGATTTTGGGAGGAACCTAAACTTAGGGTTTGGAATTGGGGAAAACGAGTTTCTTGGAAATTTTGAGAGAAATTGGGGTTAAATGAAATGCAATATGGGTAGAGGGTGAGGTTTAATCTTTGTTTAAGCTAAGGATTGAGATTGTGTTGTTGCCTCTGAGATTTACAGAGAAAAGGGGATAAAGAGGTTTTGGAAAAGTGCCAAAAACAGTGTTGTTTCTACTTTATCTGGTGTCGTTAATCGATTAAGAGCTGCACTTAATCGATTAAGCATAGTTAAAATTCCATATTTTTATAAAAATAACCCAGGTAATTGATTAAGATGAAACATTAATCGATTAAAGTTCTTAGAAAATAAAGTTTTAGCTACTGGAACTTATTTTAATCGATTAAGACTCTTGGTTAATCGATTAACTGACATCAGATTTGTAGAATAAAGTAGGTTTTTGAGTTTTAAAAGCACGCAAAGATTTCTAACCTATATTTAACAATTTTAAGCAAAACACACATACATAGAGAACTTATTATACTAGATCATGAATCATATTAGGAATAGAATGCATTCAACAAGTATTCATTTTGAAGCATATAAGGCATTCAACATGCGAAGCAAATAATAAATTGCTAGATGATTTAATCAAGATATTTTTCATCAAGGATTCCAAGTTCTCTTCGAAAAACATAGAAAGTATCTCGTGAAATGGGCTTGGTGAAAATATATACTAATTGTTTAGTAGTTTCAACAAATTGAAGCCCACAATCGCCTTTTTGAACATGATCACGCAAGAAGTGATGCCTAATTTCTATATGCTTGGTTCTCAAATTCAAAACGGGATTCTTGAATAGGTTTATGGCACTTGTATTAGCACATTTACTAGGAATATTTTCTAGATTAAGACCAAAGTCCTTAAGTTGTTGCTTCATCCATAGGATTTGAGCGCAACACACACCGACGACAATGTATTCCGCTTTCACGATGGACAAAGCAACACAAACTTGCTTTTTACAGTGCAATGCTACTAAGGAACTGCCTAGTAAGTGACAAGTCCCACTAGTGCTCTTCTAATCTAACTTATATCCAGCGAAATCGGAATCGGAATACCATACCAAGGATAGTGAGGCATCCCTAGAATACCATAATCTCATATTTATAGTTCCTTTTAAATAACTCATGATATGTTTAACATCACTATAATGTGAATCTTTAGGTAATGATTGAAATCTTGCACACATGCAAACACTAAACATAATATCAGGGTGGCTCGCAGTCAAATATAATAAAGAGTCGATGATCCCTCGATACTAGGTTACCTCAATAGCTTTTCCATTTTCGTCTTTGTCTAGATAACAAGTGGACGCCATATGTGCAGAAGCTTCTTTACATTATTCCATGTCGAACTTCTTAAGTAACTCCTTGCAGTACTTCGATTGATGAATGAAGATGCCACTTTCCATTTGTTTGATTTATAGCCCAAGGAAGAAAGTCAGCTCATCCATCATCGACATCTCAAATTTTCCCTGCATCATCTCAGAAAATTCTTTACAAACAATATCGTTGGTAGATCCGAAAATTATATCATCAATATATACTTGAACTAATAATACATGATCATCTAATCTATGGATAAAGAGGATAGTATCAACCATACCCCTCACGAACCCTTTTTCTTGAGTTTATACACGTGGTTAGGAAATTTAAAATTTTCAAAGTCGGGTGGTTGATCGACATACACCTCCTCTTGAATGTAACCATTCAAAAATGCGCTCTTAACATCCATTTGAAAAAGCTTAAAGTTCATAATCGATGCGAAGGATATGAGCATCCTAATGGCCTCTAATCTGGCTATAGGAGCATATGTCTCATCATAATTGATGCCTTCCTCCTGGTTGTAGCCTTTGGCCACTAAGCGTGCCTTATTTCTTATGATCAAGCTAGATTCATCTAGTTTGTTATGGAAGACCCATCTAGTACCAATTAATGGATGTTCTTTTGGCTTAGGGACCAAGTCCCACACATTATTGCGCTCAAACTGGTTTAGCTCTTCTTGCATAGCTATACCCCAGTGCACGTCCTCAATGGCCTCATCGATGATCTTTGGCTCGATCTGAGATACGAAAGCAACAAAGTTATAGAAATTTCGTAAAGAATTATGGGTTACCACTCCCGTACAAATATCTCCTATGACTTTGTCAAGTGGATGATCTTTCTTGGTCTTCTATGCAATCGGCAAGTCCTAATGCTCATCCTGGACAATTTGCTCTGCTTCTTCTTCTTTCTCCTGGTCCATGTCCTTAGAGTATGCTTCTTCTAAAGCACCTGCAACATCATCAGAAAATACCTTTCTCTTTTCTAAAGCACCTGCAACATCATCAGAAAATAACTTTCTCTTCTCTTTTGGAGAAGATTCATCAAAATGAACATGTACAAACTCTTCTACTTGCATTGAATATTTATTAAACACTCTATAAGCTTTACTATGTAATGAATACCCCAAAAATATTCCTTCATCCGCTTTTGAGTCAAATTTTCCTAGTGCTCTTTTTCCATTATTTAAAATAAAACATTTACATCTGAAAGCATGAAAATGAGCAATATTCGATTTTCGGCCTTTTAAAAGTTCATACGGAGTTTTCAAAAAAGTAGGCCTCAAGAGTATACGTTTTACTACATAGCAAGCAGTATGCACTGCATCAGCCCAGAAGTAATTAGGAACCTTGCTTTCGTTCAGCATGGATCTAGCAAGCTCCTCTAGAACTTGATTTTTCCTCTCAACAACTCCATTTTGTTGAGGAGTACGAGGAGTCTAGAACTGATGCATGATACCATGTTTATTACAAAATTTATCAGACTGGTGGTTTTCAAACTCACCACTATGATCGGATCGAATGTATATTATTTTTAGATCAAATTGATTTTGGATTTGTTTGGCGAGGTTTTTGAAAGATTTGAATGCATCACTCTTAGAAGATAAAAATAGTGTCCATGTGTATCTAGAGAAATCATCAACACTTACTAAGGCATAGAAGCTACCACCAAAACTCATAATCTGTGATGGTCCAAAAAAGTCCATATGGAGAAGCTTCAGAGGTCTTGTTCTGGATATTACATTCTTTTTACCAAAAGAGTTCTTGACTTGTTTACACTTTTGATAGGTGTCACAAGTTTCCTAAGTTTTAAAATCTAGTTTTGGTAGTCCTTCAACTAAATCATTTTTATATAATTTATCTAGATGCTTTACATGAATATGAGCGATGCGCCTATGCTAAAGCCAGATATCATCTTCTTTAGATATAAAACATTTTGAAAATAGTGTTGTGACATCCTCTAGGTTAACCATATAGATGTTATTAATACGATATCCAACAAACTTAACCTTATTAAATAAATTGTCATGAATTATACAACATTCAGAGTCGAAAGATACACGATTACCTTTGTCACAAAGTTAGCTGCTACTCAATAGTTTGTGCTTCAGGCCTTCAATGTATAGTACATTCTCGATCACTGCCTGAGTTGAGTTTTCCTTTGTCCTGGTGCCAAGTATCTTCCCTTTGTTGTTGTCTCCATACGTGACAAAACCTTTTTCCTTTAATGATAGATCTAGGAATTTCGATCTATCACCAGTCATATGTCTCGAACACCCACTATCAAGATACCAATGTTGCCCGTGTGCTCGTAGACATACCTACAAAATATATCACTTGCTTCTTTCAGGTACCCAATTTTTATTGGGTCCTTTTCTATTAGTAACCAGGGAGTTATCTCCCTTTTTCATCCAAGCATATACACCACTCGGTATACCATATTTCCTGATATAGCAAGAGTAGGAAGTGTGGCCATGAGTGCCATAGTAGAAACATGTAGGAACTTTCTTATTATAAAACTTTTTATTTGGTCGAGTTACAGGTTTCCTATATGCTCGTTTCCTACGCAAAGGGGGGATATACCCTAATCCAGTATGGTCACAAACAGTTCTAGTTTGACTAAGCATAGTGTATAGTTGGTTCTGACTCTATGAGTTTTGTGAGTTTTTCATTAAGTTTCAAATTCTCATTTTTCAAAGTCTCATAGACAGTTGATTGACATGATTTATCATTTGAGCAATTGCATGTATTATAGGATAATATTAGATCTAAAGTTTCACCTTCAAGTTTCAGCTCATCTAATTCTTTATGTAATAGGACTATTTTCTGTTCATTTAGAAGGATTACGCGTTTTCTATCGGAACTAATCCCAGCTAATTTTTTTAATTCCTCATGCAATTCGACATAAGCATTATATAAACCCTCATAAGGAGGTGAATAATCAGAAGAAGAAGAAGATGAGGTATCAGAGTATACCTCCTTTGAATTATTTGAGTCGCAAGCTTCATTTGTTCTGGTCATTAGGCATAGCTTGGAGGTCTCCTCCTCACCTGAGGTGCTTGATGTTGTATCCTCCTCCGGTACGTCCCAGAAAATGTAGGCCTTCTTTGACTTGAAATCCCAGGGAGTGCTCTTCTTCGAATCAACTTTCTTGAGATAAGTATGACATTGAAATCTCATGTGTCCTGGCTTACCACACTTGTGGCAAGTGAAGCACTCTTTATTACCTTTGCCTTTTCGAGTTGATTCACGCGCTTCTTTCTTCTGAAAACATTTAAAGCCTCATTTCTTTAAGAATTTCCCGAATTTTTGTACGAGAAGGCTTAACGTTTCATCATCAATATTTGAATCAGACTTAGCATCTTCTTTCTCTTCAGTAGGTTGAGACATTGTTGCTTTAAGAGATATGCATTTCTTCTTGCGGTCTGATTCCTCATGCATCGTCAAGCGCCCAAGTTCCATCTCGTGTTCTTGAAGCTTTCCAAATAGTGTTGCCAAAGGCATGAAGTCAAGATCCTTGGATTCCATGATAGCTTTAACTTTAGGTTGCCATCTCCTGTCAAGACAACGCAAAAATTTATTAGTTAGTTCTCCTTTGGTGAAAGATTTATCTAGAGCAACTAAGTGGTTTACTATATGTGTAAATCGTTTTTACATGTCGCCGGTAGATTCACTCGACAACATACGAAACATCTCGTACTCATGTGTCAGAGCATTCATCCTGGCACGCTTGACTTCGCTAGTGCCTTCGTGAGTCACTTGTAAAGTGTCTCACATTTCCTTGGCACTTTGACATTGCGAAACCCAAAAGAATTCATCATATGATTGAGCCGATGTGATGATGTTTTTATCATGTAGGTTGTATTGAACATTTTTACGTTCATCATCGGTCCATAAACTCTTGAGTTTTTCTTTCGGTTCATCGTCCACTAGATGCATTGTAACAAAAGGCTCATTGACTACGGATTCCCAAATATCCAAGTCAATGTCTTCTATGAATATTTTCATCCGGACTTTCCAGTAGGTGTATCCTTCGCCACAGAATACAGGAGGGCGGTTAATGGATGCGCCATCACCGCCAAAGGGGTTGGTGGAACTCATTTGATTTCCCTTTAGGATCACGCGTATGCGGTTGAGCTAGCACGTCGTACTTTGGATGCGTCATCACCACCAAAGTGTTTTAATTTTTTGTTAAAAAATATTTTTTGAACTTTTAAATAAATTATTTTTTTCCAATATTTTATAAGCATGCGATGTTTTATGTTTTATGTTTTATGTGTGAAGTTTTTAACAACTATTTATATATGTTATATACTTAACAATAATATTTTAATATTAATTAGATACACATGTCTTATAGTTGATCTCAATTTAATAATATTCAAAGTGAGAGTGAAAATCATCAATGAATTTGGATGAATTTAATTTTCTTGAAAAGCAAAAAACATCATTTTTTTAATGTTTGTTTTTTGGATGGATTGGATATTCATCCAAATAGATATATTTATGCATATACATTAGATATAATGGATGAGTTCAAATAATCTATTACTAAAGTTATTCATTGTGTTCCATTCATTTAAATCCATTAACTCTAATATATGGATTTTAATGAATTTAATTTTCTTGGACTTTGATAGATTATGGATTATAGATAATTTTGTCGCATCTAACTGCAATTCACTCATAATCTAGCAGAAGTCGCACATGGGTCCTCACCCACAAAAATTAAAAAAACAGGCTCTCTAGTTAATCGACTTGGACCATTGTTGTTGCACCTCGATCTTAATCCAAAGTCGAGGACTCCTCACAAATCCAACATTGAAGCCCAACTTTCACGGGAATGTTTAGGAATGGCAATGGAGCGGGTCGGGGTCGGGTTTGCACATACTCAAACCCAAACCCGAAATTCAAAACCCGAACCCGAACCCGAATCCAAACTCAACGGGGTTGAAAATAAAAATACCATCCTCGAACCCATCGGGTTTCGGGTAATCCGAACCCGAAAAAACCCCGAAAATGATAAAGTATTAAGGAAAATATGATATTATTTTCGTGTAATTTTACTCTTACATTTCTATTTTCTCTTGTATTATTTCATTTCTTTTATGTTTGAAGATCCAAAAGTATGTAAAGTAAAATTAGAAATTAAAAACAATTGGCAAATGATAGAAATTTCAATTTTAAATTGAATTACCTTATTTCGGGGTGGGTTCGGGTTATGGTCTTTGCTATACCAAACCCGAACCCGAAATTTAAACCCGGGTAAAACCTGAACCCGAACTCAATCACATCGGGTTTTCCCGTTAAATTCGGATTCTGTTCGGGCAGGTATCCACGGATTCGGTTTTTATTGCCATCCCTAGGAATGTTGTTCTACATGGGACCAACAATGTTGGGCCATCTAGAGAAATAAGATACTATATTTAGAGTAATTAGATGCAATAGTTATTTTATTATTTTGTTTAATTTTATTAATTGGGCCCAGATCATAGTTGGCCTATGGACTGCTTTCATTTTCAGCATTATTTTCAATGTAATTATGTAGACTTGAATCAATGAATTATTAGTCTTTTATTAGTATTATTCTTTAAATATTTTATTATGTGCTCTGATTGAGTTTTGTTTTCTAAAACCTAACATTATTAGTGTCTTCTTGTAAATTTTATCATCCACTAACATCCTCACCATTCATAATCCTAGAGGCAATGTCATCTTTCTCTTCTTGTTCCTCCAAATGATTATTTAGTCAACATAATTAGAAAGGACATGGTACAAAAGCATTTGACAACACATAAGAAAGAACAGTTAAAACGTAGAAATTTTGAAAAAAGACTATTGCAAGCTACTAAGTACAATTCACCCACTTATGTGTGAAAGATCATATCTTATGTGAAGAGAGAAAGAAAAGAGTAAGAGAGAAAGGAGAAAGATAATTAATAAAGTAAATTTTTGTAACGTGTGTTATAAAAAAAAGGAAAGAAAATATAGAGAAAGAGTTGTTTTTTTTCTCTTACTCTTTTTTGATTGAATAGAAAGTGAGAGAGAAAGATGATGTTATGTTTCAAATGACAATAATATCTTTAAAATAAAGAAAAATGAGAATTTTTTGTTTTATTATTAATAAAAAATAAAGGCTTTAATTTTATATTATAAATTTTATTAAAAAATTATTACAATTTCAATTAATTTTCTAATTAATATTATTTTTATATCCAAAATAGATTTATGAATGTTAATAGTATTTAAAAGCAAAATTAGAGGGGAAAAATGAAAGGCATTTTTGACATTGCATGCTCCCTACTTTCTTACCAAACTTGAAGAGAAAAAAATTTGTGGGTCCGATATATTTTTTATTTCTCTTCTCTCCTACTCTCTTCTCAATCAAAGGAGGGGAAAAATCTACTTTTTCTTCAAAAAAAAAATTTCTCTTTCACCATACAACTAAATGAAAGCTAAATGTCATCTTAAAAACAAAATGAGAAAGTGTGTGAGAGCGTGCTTAACATGAGTGAGCATAAAGGAGATGCATGTTCAAAACAACACCTGAAACTAGAAAAAAGATAAATAAAAAAAGAGTGCATAGAGAGAACACAAACAAACTTGTGACAAAAGACAGGTCTTCTCACCTAAGTGACCATTTAACTCCACTTAGTTACTCAAAATGTGAACCATATCAGGTGGTATGACTGCAATATTATGGTTATGGTGACCATCGTAATTACAATTGTAATGTAATATTGAATCACAATGATGTGATTCTATCGCGCCGCAACGCAACCATATTAGACTGTATTTGGGTCACATTAAGTCGTAAGGCAAACGCATCAGGCAGTATCGATTTCAAAAAAGATTTCAAAACCGCAATCGCAATAACCAAAACCGCGATTCAAAACACTGACCACACCATACACATTTACGGCGTGACACTGAATCACAATGATGTGACGGCAAAATAAACACAATGGACAACATAAAATTCAAGAAACATCTTTTATCCACATCACAACAACCATAATAACTACAATCCCAATAAGTATTAATGTAACTACAATTAAAAATAGACACCAAAAACTCTGGTCAAAATATTTAGAAGTCAATTCAAAAGAAGCAAAGGAGAAAATCATGTTCTTGGAGCAAACAAGTCAATTCAAAAGAAGTAGTCGAACACAAGTTTATCAAGCTTCAGAAATGTCAAGATCACATCAAAGTTGTTGAGTCCTGTACAATGACTATAAAGAGAAAATGAAAGTAATTTGTTTGAGTTTGCAGAGGCTAGATAAAGACCTTATGCAGTACTAGAAAGAAAAATGTATAAAAATAGAAGGAAAAAATAATATAATATGACACTTTTGCCATTTAAATAAAATGTGATCACATTTGTATCCTTAAGTACAGAAGAGAAAGCAAAAGTTTACGTTTACCTCTCTAATACTGGACATGAATCTTTTCCTGAGAAGCTATGTGAGCTGATAACACTTAATGAGCCAGAAATGATAAGGTGTGCAAGCAATATTTCTGAAGTAAGAGTGATTTCGTGTACAAACAATACTAAAGGAGTGGCTAGGTGCAAAAATAATACTCAACTTGGCTGGGAGAGGCGAGATCATTAAACAATACTCAACTTGACTTGTAAAGGCAAGGTGATTACACAACACAAGTTGAACCCATAGAGGGTAAAGGTAAATATATTATTGGATGAGTCTAAAAAGGCTTGGTAAAGCAATACTTGCATTATCCTCGTTTTAATGAACCAACAAGGTATTGGTATAGTGATATAAGATATGGTAGATTCTTAGAAAAATCCTCGTTTTAATGAACCAACAAAGTATTGGTATAGTGATATAAGATATGGTAGATCCTTAAAAAAAGTTAAGGGTTTGATTTTTTGAAGTGACATTTGTTGGGAAGGGTAATTACGTACCCTGAAAAGAATTAAATCCTTATTATTGTGAGGGAATATTCTTTAATAGTGCCAAAAAATTTAAATGAAAAAAATCTTAGCTTTTTATTAGGAGTAGAAGTAACTTCAAGGTTATATAGAGCAAACCACGATAATACATTTTTGTTTCCCTTGTTTTACTTTTTACGTTAGTGCAGTATAGTTCTTTATTGCTTACTATACTTGTGCAATGGTTGTGTAATGGTTCAACCATAACTATCTGCTCTTGCTTGCGCTAGAATGACCATAGTGGGTGGTTTGCGACCTGAGGATGGCTTTCATGATAGCCCATGGACTCAGGGAGATGGGTGATGCGAATCTCCAGGGATGGTTTGCTTTTCCTGTGTGATCGTTTTTGCTTGAAACTCAAATTGGTTCGCAGAATGTGATTTGTATGTCAAATCCACATTTTGGTGTATGGTTTTAAGTGTTTGGGCTATAAGTGTATGGGCAATGTGTATGGGTTAGGTAAGGTGCTCACCGTTTGGTGTTTGGCTTGTGTATGGTCACAGTTTGGACTTTGTTAAGTGTTTGGGTGAACATAGTTAAGACTTGACGATGATTGAGGAGCCACAAGCATAATTGATAAGCCTTAAGGAGGTTCGTCACAAGGAATGATCCTTGATAAGATCAAGGGTTAGATGTCACACTAAAGATGGTGATAAGTCTAGGAACACCACAAACACACTTGTGTTTGATAAGTTCTATGGTAAGGAGTGCAGCTCACTCAAAACGAATTTGGTTCCGAAATTAACTTAATTCAAACTTGTTTATTCATGATTTAAAATCAAATACATATAGTTATGGCTGGCGTAGGGCTTCCATGAAATAAAGAAATAAAAATAAATGCATAAGGTTAAACTAATATTCATGTATGACTAAGTCCTATGGAATCTTCAAAAGTATGTACACTCTCACTCTAAATCTTTTGAATTGCAAATAGGAACACGACTTGACTTGGACAAGGAAGTGTGCTCACGGCTTGAGCATGATTTGAACTTGACTTGGCATGAATTTGAAAAAGGACATACAACCAAAAAGATTTAACTACTATCTTGTTTGAATTTGAATTTCAACTTGAATCCTCAAAATCCATAAGGCTAGAAATTTTCCATATGATGGCAAGAGTTTGAGTCCAAGTTGGCAAGTTCAACACGCCTATCATCAATCTTCAAGGTCCAAGATATTCTCCTTTGGCTTTGATGAGGTTGTTGCATATTTGAATTTCATTTCATACTCCTTAATAGGAGATAAAACCACAAGGCCATCTAGTAATAATTTGAGCTTGGATTTGACTAGTTTGTTGCCTTGAATCCCTCTTGCACGCCTAACATGTGATTTGAATTCAAATCCCCTAATCTTCTCCATGTGCCAACAAGCCTTGAGATTTCCCCACGGTTGACTCAATCTTCTCCTTAAGGATAGGAACATTGCGATCAATTTCCCACATGGCTTATCCATACCAATCACACATCTATTTGAGCTAAAATTCAAATGAGCATATCAAGAGGTGAAGTCCAATTTGAATAACACTTGAGATGCCATGTACAGTGATCTCCACGGCTCCACAAGCTATCCATAAGGCTGGTTTGAACTTGAATTCAAATACCAAGGATTTTACCATACTACTTGAATTCAAATGAGTTTAACAAGTCTTCCAAGCCATGTTGTACACACACGACCAGCCTTAACTTGGTCATGTCCGTGCCTAGCTGTTTGGCCATGCACACGTCCAGCTCACCAACTCCCACGCCTAGCACCTACCCAACTTGATACGCCCAAATGTTGCATAATCTGGTTGCCTAGCGTGCCAACCCTCATAACCAGCATGCCAACCTTCACGCCCAGCGTGCTGGCTCGACCAAGTGTTATGCGCCTAGCACCTCCTTGGCCATTAAGTGCTATAAAACATGAAATTACTTGAATAATCCCCAATACCCAATTTATATGATTTTATTAGTAAATAATAATGAAAGTACTATAAGGAAATTAACCTAAACTACTGAGAAATTAATATCATTTATTACAAAATTTAAAACAACTAAAATTAAAAATACAAGTGCCCTCCATGATCATGGTCTCCAGGTGGTTCTCCAAAGTAAATGGTGTCTTTTGCAAGCTTGACTTGTAAAGTTTTGGCTCTTGCCGTAGTCCTAGGGTCCCCTAGGTATTCACATCAGTGGGTGCAACATATTGTGTTAGGTGAATGCAAGGTCGAGAGATTTAGGGTTTTATTTTCTAATGTATAGTATTGTTATTGTAGTTAGTTTGATGTAACATGTCCAATCTTTTAATAAGAAATAAGAACGTAGAGACTCTCAATTTTCCTAGTAACCTAGAAGGACCTCATCCAAAATCTATAACGATACAAAACAATATTTTTATGATAGGTATTAAAATAAATTTTGGTTAAAAATTTGCTGATTGTCAAATGAGAAATTGCATAAAAAATTGAGAAAGAAACGAGAAGAATCTTCATGCAAAACAAGGAGAAACTTACACGTTTATATATAGAGGAAAAACATACTCTATTAAACCAAAACGCCAGTGATAAGTTCAAATAAGATACCCATTAGAAGTATGGGACGAATGCAAGCTTTTCTTTTCCGCCTTCAAATTCAAGTTGAGTAATAAAGATAGAATTTACTTATCAAAAAAATTGTTTATGCTACGTATCTATTCATATATTACCAAGTTTCCCAATTACTCTAATGTTGACATTACTCTAAGTATTTTGATAAAGGAATAATAATAATAATAATTGTAGCCGTGGTTACAAATTTCTGCCACAAATTCGGTCACAATCAGAATGCCAATACAAGAATCAAACAAAATTAACAGGTTTCAGAATTTGTTTGGCCATTGGTCTAGAAAAGACAAAATGAAGATATGCATTATAATCTGTCATTTTTTATGATTTATAAAGTCATCAATATTTAAACCCTTATTGCTGTTGTAAAATTTTAGCTTTTATGCACCTATTACAATATATAATAGATTGTTACAATCCAATATATTCGTGTCCAAGGTAAGCTAAGAGCTATTAGTGATGATACAACAGGTAAATGAAATATTTTACATGTAATTCCAGATAGATGAGGGTTTAGAAGAGCACTCACTAATTACATTAACTTAACAATATGGATTAATAGATAAGAACACATCCTAAAAGGCCAACCATGTACAGAATGGTTTTTGTAGACAATTTTACCAAATTGAATGGTTTTTGTACACAATCTTGCCAAATTAGACAACACCGGGAAGAGTGAGAGATGCTTGCCTATGCTTAAAGAAAATAAAGGCTCTATAGTTAGCTCTCAAAACTTTGGTCAGTATCTGGCTGCTTAGAAGCAATTGCCCCACCGTTCATTCTAGCACGCGCCTCAGCAAACATCCTTTGCTGCTCTGCTAATGCTTCTTCCTCGGTCATCTCAGCTCTGTTGCTCAACTTAGCTCCTTTTAGAGAGTCCTGCTGCAAGTTAACAATATGGACAGAATAGTTTTCATTGCTCAAGTAAATCAATAAACAATGGTAATTTAATGCACAAACTTCAAAAATTATCTTTTTCTAGTTTGATGCACCGATGTAATGAAATTGAGACCATTCATCAACTCAACAAGATGGATGATCACTTGCTAGACCACAAAACCATGATTCTTGCATCACTAACCAGAATAACAGAACACTCATTTATTTCGAAGTCCAATGGAATATCTAACAATCGTATGAACACTGGAGGACCATACTAGTGGAAACGCCCAATGGAGAACAGAGGAGAGTAGCATAGAGGCTCAGCCCATTCGGATCTTTCAAGAGCCTTTGCCAACAGTATACCATTTCCATGGGTCCCTATCAATTAATGGAAACCCGACTGGTAGAGTCAAAGAACGCACATGTGTGATCCCAACGCAGAAAATAGCGCAGAAGAAAGTGGGTGGCCGGTGTAAGGTTATCAGCCAACTACAATCATTCCAATGTATATATACCTATACTGTATCATA
Organism: Lupinus angustifolius; assembly: GCF_001865875.1. Classification (NCBI taxonomy): domain Eukaryota; kingdom Viridiplantae; phylum Streptophyta; class Magnoliopsida; order Fabales; family Fabaceae; genus Lupinus; species Lupinus angustifolius. The sequence continues at coordinate 6,226,485 of NC_032023.1, read as the reverse complement.
GCAATAGAAAGGGGGTGGGGGGTAGATAGTTTAAACAGGACCATCAATGAGGTCTGCAGGTGCTCCCTTATGACAGACCAATCTTAGTCAGAACCCTAGTTGGAAAGAAAAATCCAGCTTCCACTAGTAGGGTACAAAGGTGACAAGATAAAGATTTGGAGGATGATTATTATGAGAGAATGATTCTGATAAATTGTATTATATACTGCCAATTGAACATTCACAAAGGCTATTAACATTAAACAATTATCATAGTCTCCACTTACCATAGTCTCCACTTTGTGCTGTTCATATGCTGCATAAACTTCCTCGATGTACTCACCAAAACCAAGACCCTGATAAAATCAAATACAAATCAATAAACAAACAGCATGGTTCAAATTTCAAAACAAAAGGAAACAAACTTATGCTTTGCTGGAATACTTTATAACCTAGGAACTAATAAGGGATCATGGGAAAATTGAGCTTTCAATTAAGAGATTCTGACACAATCCTAAATACAACAAAATAAAATAAATACCCACATTTTATGAAGTAGCAACTAGCAAAATACATATTATGAATCAATTATTAACTGTTTGTAGGAAACCAAAGTAATTTGCTCTAACAAATGACGATCAACTACTTGGGTTCAGGATGAGTGACAATCTTATGAATTACGCATTGACAATTTTCAATGTATGTGAAGTAGGAAGCAGATGAAAGCATAATTAGGAGGTACTACCAAGAGAATATCATTTCAGGAATTGGAAAGCGGTACTTGAGCCTCAGGGTAGGTATGTCACATGAATTCACTGTGGTTTCAATTTGCTGATTAACCAAAAATACTTTCTTGCAAATCAGGGTTTTATAAAGAATGGAAAGAATGATTTGTTACAATTATCAACTAATCTGAGTGCTTTCAAATCATATTCCTTAAATATAACCACTAAGAACCTTTATGTGATCACTGCATAATCACCTAGGTAGTCAAGCACAGATAGCAGTGATAAGGCCAATACTAAGCCACTTATTAAAAACGTGTATAAAAGGGGAAAGAGGAGAGTTTGGATAGAATAACCAACTTTCCCTTCCTACCCTTGGGTAGTTAGAATCAGTTAGGTAACTAACTGCTATAAATAGCAGAGTTAGTTAGGGAGAAGTTAGCTTTTGTTTGAGAATTCAACTGATTTAGGAATCAGTAAAGAACACAAGGATCCAGGGATCCTTGAGGGGACAAATCTTGTAATCCTACTTCTATTCTTGCTTAAATTCAATAAAAGTACTAGAACCCTATCAGAATCGTGTTGATTCTGAGTTAGGGGCTTTTCCTTTCAATTTCTGTTCTTAATCTCTTCTACATAGATACCAGTGTCTATCACATATGATGAAGGTAAAAGAAGATAGATTTTGCCATGATCAACAAAATAATAGTTTATTTAAGGAAAAGAAACTTAACAGAAAATATGGTAGATCTTTGCTTGGCTTAATTTCAGCAATTCCATTTCTTAAACTGCAAAGGCCAACAGCACTGATATCCTTCCCCAAAGGAAGAATTTTCTCTTCATCTAGTAGTCCAACCTTCAGAAAAGAAACATCATATGTCAAAAATTCAGCAATCAATAACTGTGATATACTAATGGTAAACAATCTTGCTAGAGAGTAGAGGTGAAACTCCCAAATGGATAATTGAAGAGTGAAATAACACAAGTATTGAGATTGATCATAAGTCAATGCTATCAATTACAGAAAGGCATTGAGAATCTTAACTCACCGGATATTCATGGCCAAAAAGTGCTTGCAAGAAAGTATAAGGAGAAGCATTTATAGGTTGCAACTTATGATAAACTGTAGTCAGAGGTAAAGGATGTCTTGATCCATCCAAGTTGACAACAACATATCCACTATTTGGCCGTCGCCCGACATCAATGAGAACAAAAGGCACCTAGAACATAAATATGACATAAGTACCAGAACTCTCAAACAAATAAAGATAACAAAAGAGATAAAAAACAAAGAGACACTCCATCAAGGTTGTCAAGATCAAGATCTTATGGGAAACATGTCACAAATATAGCTCGAAGATAAGAAGTCCATCCATAATATAAATATGCAAATAACCATAAAATCACAGACAAATATTCAACTAAAATAATTAAACATATTCAAAACGTTTGGCATTTTCCACTAAAATGGGTTATTCTAAGCTAAAACATATCTAAGGTGCATAATTTTGATGCAAGAGAGTGAGTTATATAGTATGAAAACAACTAATTAATTATGGATATTAAAAAATCTACTAGGACATCTGAGCTACGGAAGTCCCCATGTGTACTGCACAGGATAGGATAGTAACTTCACCATTGTTATCAATGTCAAAATATGGCGACTCTATTCCAAGGTTCTGAAAACTGAATCAGCTATTGAAGCAATCATGGGACTTATTAAATATTATGTATTCACTATATATATATGTCACATGACTACTTAAAAAGTCACAATGTCATGTGTATCATTTAATCTTGATGATACAAATTAGAATTTATTTACTTGTTGCACAATAGCAAGGCTTCGCCTAAAATGATCCCTATAATATCGATGAAAATTACTAATTACAAAATAGGGTCCAAATGCTTTATTCAAGCTTAATAAATAGCTTCATAACAAGAATGACATTCAACGATATTGGCTAATAGAGCATTCCTTAAAAGTCTCACATCAGAAGATTTACTGCAGCATCAAAACTTTCACCAAATGTAAAACCCCAAGAAATAGTAATCCTTTAGGCACCTATTCTCCGACCCAAGTTGAGTATCATTTAGATTACTGCCTATGCTAAGCCAGCAGAATAGCTGGACTAATGGGCCCTTATGATGCACAAATACTCCAAAATTGGTGATGAGTCTGTATATGATACCGATACTCGTACAATGCAATTGCATCGCATTCTTGGCGTATCCATACTCATTTTTGTGAATACCCTCGAAGTACCACTACTTCAAAAATACATGGTACTAGGGTGGTGCAGAAAACAAGTGAAGAAGAAAATTGAGCAAGGAAGAACATGTGGGACTTGAGTTGGGATAGGATAAACACATGCGGATAAATTATACTAGAAATTTTTTGATGCACTGTGAACCTGAATACATAACAAAAGTTGTGTGTTACCTTCCTTAAAGATGTGGACTCTTGTTTTCTCCAGGATCTTGTAAATATAGCTCGAAGATCAGAAGTCCATCCAAATAAGCCCTTCCATTCATTGTATATACACTTCATTACATTTAAAAATTTAAAAAGAAAATACAGTTAGTTTTCTAATTCGCCACTAAACTGCATGGGATATAAATTGGAATAAAATTTATACTGTTTTGAACAATGAAAAAAGTTACCACTCCAAGACATGAAAAAACAATTTAATCAAATCTCAAATAAGTAGCCACATATCGTTGTAAGGATATTAATGATTCAAACTGTTAAAACTGATTACCTATCCTTTTCTTACAAACCAATATAGTTACTCAAGAATAAGAGCACACATTGCTAATAACACCTTATGGCCAAAACATTATAATAAATCTATTCATAAGACAAAAGGTGAGTCTACAGAGACCTTGGAAAGAAGCAACCTGGGAAAAAGTGCAGCTATAAAACAAAGGGTAAATTACAATGACCAACTTTGAGGTTTAACTTAATTATACCTAATACCCATCTTGTTTCAAGAGTCATACACTCACTCATTTCCCCTCAAGCGTGGCCAATGTAATTTCAATCACCACCTCTAAGGTGAGGTAAGTTTAAGGATAACAGATAACATAAATCTCAAGGTCTGTATAATTTCTAAAACAAGAGTAGTACCCACTACCATGTGTAATTGAGCTAAACTAGTGTTTTAAATTGCATTCTTCAATTGCAATGGTGGCCACAGTATTGCGGTTCAGGAGTCTCCACACAGGTACTGTGGCTGCAATTTTCCACAATTACATTAAACACAACATAACCGCCGCACCCGCAATTTAAATATATGAGAGGGAGCTCATGGCCTTGGTTCAAGCTATTCAGAGATGGAGGCACTATTTACTAGGGAGGCATTTTATTATCAGGACTGACCAAAGGAGTTTAAAATTCTTGTCTGAGCAGAGATTGTTCACTGATGAGCAGTTCAAATGGGCTATTAAATTGGTAGGGTTGGATTTTGAGATTCAGTATAAACCAGGGAGTGAAAATTCTGCTGCTGATGCTTTATCTAGAAGGCTGATGTATTCTGCTGTCTCTATACTAAATCATGATGAAGTGGAAGATTGGGTTGAAGAAGTTAAGAAGGATCCAAAATGGAGAAAATTGATGCAGGATCTACTTATTTCTCCTACTGCTCACCCAGGTTTTGAGGTTAAGAAGGGCATATTGTACTACAAAGACAGGCTGGTAATATCTCACACTTCTAATAGGGTTCCTTTGATCATCTCTGAGGGGCATGAGACTCCTTCTGGTGGGCATTCTGGTTATTTCAGAACTTACAAAAGGATTTCTAGTTTCCTGTTTTGGGAGGGTATGAGGAAGGACATCAAAGAATTTGTGCAGAATTGTGACACATGCCAGAGGAATAAATACTCCACTCTATCCCCTGCTGGATTGCTTCAACCTTTACCTATTCCTCAGCAAGTGTGGATGGACATTTCTATGGATTTCATTGGAGGACTTCCAAGGGTGAAAGGTAAGGATACTATCTATGTGGTGGTGGATAGATTAACTAAATATGCTCACTTTTTTGCCTTAGGTCATCCTTATTCAGCAAAGGAGGTCTCAACCTTGTTTGTAAGGGAGGTGGTTAAGTTGCATGGGTTCCCTAGTACTATTGTTTCAGATAGGGATCCCCTTTTCCTAAGTCAATTCTGGCAGGAGCTCTTTAAAATGGCAGGGACTCAACTAAAGTTAAGCACATCTTACCATCCTCAAAGTGATGGCCAAACTGAGGTGACTAACAGGTGCTTGGAGACCTATTTGAGGTGTTTTGCAGGGCCTAAACCTAGGCAGTGGGTGGATTGGCTACACTGGGCTGAGTTTTGGTTCAACTCCAGCTACAACAGTTCTGCTGGCATGACTCCATTTAGGGCCTTGTATGGAAGGGAACCTCCTACCTTGATGAAGGCTGGCACAATTCCTTCAAAGGTAGAGGAGGTCAATCTGTTGTATGCAGAAAGGGATGGCATTTTGGCAGAGTTAAAGAACAATTTGGCAAAGGCTCAGAATTTGATGAAACAGTATGCTGATAAGCACAGAAGGTTGGTTGAATTTGAAGTGGGTGATTGGGTTTTTCTCAAACTACAACCTTACAAGATGAAGTCTCTAGCTGCAAGGCCTTATGCTAAGTTAGCTCCAAGATTCTATGGACCTTACAAAGTGATTAGAAGACTGGGGTCAGTGGCTTATCAATTAGAGTTACCTCTGCACTCAAAGATCCATCCCATTTTTCATGTCTCACTGCTTAAGAAGGCTCTGAAGCCTAATCAACACCCTCAACCTCTACCCCCTATGCTAAATGAAGAATGTGAACTACAAGTTGAACCAGAAGGGATACTAGACAGAAGAGAAGATGAGTGGGGAAATGAAGAATTTTTGATCAAATGGCAGGGCCTTCCTGATCATGAATGCTCTTGGGAAATGGCAACTACTCTACAAGACAAATTTCCTAAATTCCAACTTGAGGACAAGTTAGAATGTTTAGGGGGGAGTATTGATAAGGCCAATACTAAGCCACTTATTAAAAACGTGTATAAAAGGGGAAAGAGGAGAGTTTGGATAGAATAACCAACTTTCCCTTCCTACCCTTGGGTAGTTAGAATCAGTTAGGTAACTAACTGCTATAAATAGCAGAGTTAGTTAGGGAGAAGTTAGCTTTTGTTTGAGAATTCAACTGATTTAGGAATCAGTAAAGAACACAAGGATCCAGGGATCCTTGAGGGGACAAATCTTGTAATCCTACTTCTATTCTTGCTTAAATTCAATAAAAGTACTAGAACCCTATCAGAATCGTGTTGATTCTGAGTTAGGGGCTTTTCCTTTCAATTTCTGTTCTTAATCTCTTCTACATAGATACCAGTGTCTATCAAGCAGCCAGCCCCAAAAACGCAATAGCAGGATAGCAGGATGGCTGCTACAGCAAGTATAGATAATTTATTTACCCTAAAAAAATAAATACTAAAACACCAAACTAAAGACATTCATAATTAATAATCAAAATTCATAGTCAGTGTCAAAAATTCAAATCCGAAGTAAAGACACACTCATCATTCTTAATAATAAAAAAAAGTTTAAACTTCTAAGGGCTTCAAGACACAAATCTAAGAAATGAAACTAAATAAAAGTGGTTCCATTCAGCATAATCACTATCCACTTTAAGTTTAATCCTTAAATGGAAGCATGGTTTAGAACTTGAGATGAATGGCTGTGCAGAAGTGAGGGGAAGAAAGAGAATAAGGTGGGTGGCTGGATACCGCTGGGAGTTGCCAGGAATGACCGGATGTCACTGCAGAACTTGAGGTTCCATAGTTCTGTTCAGTCTTTGCTTCGAAAGCTTCAGCAGAGTAAACAGTTTTTGATCCTTCAGAAGCATTAGAAGGAAGAGAAGGCTTCTTCAGAAGCTTTTGTTGGTCTTGGCTCAAATCACAAAAAAGAAGGGTAGGGCGAAATTAATTAATACATTAAAATTAGGATTTAATATTAGTAGGGGTAAAATAAGCTTTTCAGCCTTAACCAAGGTTCACTCTTCATGAAATCCATCTCGGACGCTATTCACGCAGAACCGCCACGATTTAGATGCGACTGAGGGTAACAGCTGCCCACTCCATGATTTAATTTCATGTTCATGTAGCATGAACGGGCCAGAGTGCACTGCTCCTCCGCGAATGACTACCTAGATAATCATGTCAGATGCTGTCTCCATCTCAATATTCCCACTAAAATTGTACATATGTTAACAACACTCAGACAAGGTATATGATCAAGGATCCAAATCACACCAATATAACCCACTATGTTTGGCGGTGTCGGACATCAAACTACAACACGATGAAAAATAAAATATAACAGCCACTCCACAAGATACATACTCATGCATAAAATACGTGTAAAGCAGATTCGGAAGTTAAAAAAGAAACGAAATGCCACACATCCAGTGTTGCCCATAGCGGATGGCGGTTTTCAAAATTCAGCCATGAAGGCTTTGCCGCAACAAATAGCGGACATCATAATGGCGGTTGACAAAATAAATAAAATATATAACATAATAGGAAAAATAAAATAATAATATAATAACATAAAAATTAAACAATAACATAAAGTTTAATAAAAATCATTAAGTATCAATGTCTCATAACATCAGACGATTGGTAAAAAGTAAAATAAACAATACTAACAAGTATTGCAAACAGCACAACTAAAAATCAAAGCACAACACAAATATAAAATGCAAAACATTCATACGGAAAAATTTATATTTTGAAAGTAAATAAAAAAACGAAATTAAAAAATGGAATGAAAGAGATAAAAAAATGAGAAAACAAGAAACAAGAGAGAAAGAAAAGCAGAGAAAGGGAAAACGCAATGAAAAAGAGTTAAGAAACGTGATTGTGGCGTGATTGTGGCAATGACAGTCGAGGCAGCACACAATAGAGAACTCAGTTTTGAGAGATAGATGCAATAAGGAGAAGAGGCAAAAATAGAAAGGGGTTAGGGTTTTAATTTTTAACCCATGAATGGGCCCAAAAAACCCATCCCAGGCCAATTTTAAAAAATAAAAACTGACCAGCAAGCCAAAATGCTGTCATTATCGCCATGGCCCCGCCACCGCCATGGCGGCTTTTTCGAGCAAAAGGCAGACACGGCCATTTGGCGGGATTTCCCAAATGGCTAATGGCGGTAGCCCAAAAATGCCACCGCCATCCACCATGGCCGCTATTGGGCAACACTGCACACATCAAAGGAGAGACCTTATACACTAAATATAAATTGGAACATATTACATTAAAACTTGAGATATAATCATTTAATGATTACCCCTAAAGCCTTCAATACATGCTCAGGTGCAATTGTCCTTCTTTCTTCCCTACCACAGACTTCATTGGACTCTGATGAGAGGAGGTTTATGAACTCTACATCAACGAAAAAAATCATATTCAGCAAGAGTAAACTACAAATATAAAGTATGAACTAATTACCACAATGAAGCCAATACAACGCATCTTCTGCATGTCCATAATGTAAAGATACATTATTAAACAAAGTGACTATCAGAAGTTCCAACTTAAAAATAAATTAGAAAATATATAAAAAATTTGACATAAGGAACATAAAAAAACACTTGAAGTATCAAACTGAGCATAAATAATTCAGTCAAATGTCCATAATAGATTAAACACAAGAACCTGGCAATAAAATCACAAAATGTTGTAAAACCCTCACCAACGCAACACTCAATTAATAGATCTTGAGTATCTCTTGCAACACGGACATCTGGGGGCAACATCTCTTTAATAATTTTCGTCATTGTGGCTGGCAAAAAAAAATCATCATATATCTTGTTTCAGTAAAAGAAATACCACTAATAACCACATTTAGCAACAAAAATAATAAAAAAGAACCCCATTTTTTTCTTCATTTCATTTCTAGGTCACACTTTGTGGGTAAAAATTACACTGATCTGGCTAGAGGTTTAGTCTAATTATAAACCACACTTCTTGTTTGAAAAAATTACATTCGCTTTGGGTTTATTTGGAAGTTGGTTATTAGAAAGCAAGGGAGGGAAGGGAAAGGCTTTCCGAGCCGTAAAATACACTTGTGAGATGGGTCTGAAGCACTCCCTTTACTTTCCTTCCCCTCTAAAAACTAACTCACAAATAGACCCTTCGAGAAATATCGGAAAACTCGATAAACCCAAAAGTGGCGAAATTAATCAATTATAAGAAAAACTTACCTTTAGGAAGAGAAGCATCTTCCTTAGCTTTCCCAACGATGTCCATGGGCTCCATCCTTTAGACCCTGAAATTCAGTTAATAAAATGAAAATCAAATTATTAATAATCAATTACCAAAGATCTAATAAAAGAGCAAGAGAAAGAGGAGAAATAAGAAGAGAGAGAGAGAGAGAGAGAGAGAGAGAGAGAACTCACCGATTGAGTTATAGAAGAAATGAGATTGAAATATTAACTAACCAATTGAAGATCCGAATTGAAAGAAGAATATTATTATGAGTTGTAAGAGGAAGATGAGGGGCATGGTAATGAGGGTTGATATATGCATTTATGAAAGGACATGCTGCTTTTTCCCTTTCCCCTGGATAAGAATAAGAAAGAACAAGTTCCGCTTCCATCATGCTTAGGGCAACGATACTATCCCTAAGCACGTTCAAGTCAACTAATCTCACGCGCTCATCCATCGCGTTACGTTCTCTTTTTAGATTTTTTTATATATTTCATAATTAATTAACTTTAGGAATTGTCGGACTAGAGTTTTTGTTTGGATTTCCATTAGTTTAAGTTGGAGATGATTCAAAAAGGAATCAGACTCTCAATTTCTTTCCAAAAATTAATTTATAATTAGTCCCTAAAATGATATAATGTTTTTTTTTGTCTCAATTTGTTTGAAAATATGAATCAAGTCAATCCCATAAAAGGAAATACAACCATTAAGATAGTAATAGGCAAAGGATTGATTTAATTGGTGAAACATCCATCCTTTGTAGGTTTTTTTGAACTATAAAAAAATGAAATTAATTTAGATTGAGTATGGATATTCTGAAATCATATATATTCTTTAAATATTTTTATATGTTTGTATGATTATTTTCAAAAGCTATGGCCAATCTCTTAATTGTGAAAGTTAAATTAAATCTAGTAATTATTTTTATGTGAGATAGGATTTTTTATGCAACATCCTAAATTTCACATGTTTAAATTATGAGTTTTTTTGTTATTAGTTAAAAGAAATGAAAGTTGTATTGCATCATGTTTGCTAGTGCATGATGTGGTGTTTTGAAAACTAATAAAATATGATTATTTGAAGAACCAAGGTTTGCTAAAAAAATCAACACATGAATTGCGCTACTTAAGAATGTGTTGAAGCTTAACATCAGAGTGTTGTTGCAAAATGTCACGAATGACATAGATAAAACTTGAGTAAGTGAGTCGTGGGAAACCTGTAGGAGTCAAAGACAGAGTGTCCATTGAGTCATACATGTAAATAATCATTTTATAACCTCTATTCTGTTGGATAACAAGCTAAGCGCTTAAGGTTACCTAGAGGAGATAAATAAGTGTCATGGATCACTAATATCGTTTTTGGTTAATGAGATATTTTGAAAAGTAATTAGTTTAATTGATTATATTGAGCCTTAATCGATTAACAACAGCAAAGATTAATCAATTAATCACATATGTAATCATATGTTTAATTGATTAACCTGATTCTTGTTTTTTCTTGAAAATATGTTTTCTTGTAGAGAAAATTAACACAAATTTCAATCAATTTCAGATGCAATATATTTAACGAATTTATGCCTAAGTATTATTACAGATTCAAAGCATGTAATAAATTCAATAAGCAAAGTAATCTAATTGAGCAAATTGTAAATTGACTCAAATTAAAGAGATAAGGGATAGAGAAATTTTGAGACGATGATCTTTTATTCTGGTTAGTTAGTGGGTCCACTTGCAAACTACATCCAACCCTCCCGTCTGATCTTAAGAGATTTTTCTTCACCATTGGAAATTAATGTTTTACAAACACACTTCCAAAATACAGGACTTCCTTCTTGGTCCATAGAGATCCCTGAATGGTTTGACTCTTAACCTGCTTCTAGTAATAGGCAAATGATTGATTTAATTGGTGAAACACCAATTCTTTTCTAAACTCAATAAGTAAAGTAATATATAGCAAATTGTAATTTGACTAAAATTAAATAAATAAGGGATAGAGAAAATTTGAGACGACAATCTTTTATTCTGATTAGTTTGCGGGTCCACTTGCAAACTATATTTAAGTCTCATGTCTAATTTTGGGAGATTTTTCTTCACTATTGTTAATTAATATTTTACAAATACACTTTCAAAATACAGAACTTCCTTCTTGATCCTAGAGATCCCTGGATGATTTGACCCATAGCATGCTTCTAGTAATAGGCAAATGATTGATTTAATTGGTGAAACACCCATTCTTTTCTAGATATCTTTGAACTATAAAAGATGAAATTAATTTAGATTGAGTATGGATATTTTGAAATCATATATATTCTTTAAATATTTTTATATGTTTGTATGATTATTTTCAAAAGCTTTGGCCAATCTCTTAATTGTGAAAGTTAAATTAAATCTAGTAATTATTTTTATTTGTTAGGATTACTTATGCAACGTCCCAAATTTCACATGTTTAAATTATGAGTTTTTTTTGTTATCAGTAAAAAGACAAAAAGATACAAATAAAAGAGACTAATGCCTTATAAATGAAACTTTTATTACATTAGCTTGCAACAAGTTTGTTAGCTCATGATATGATGTTTTGAAAACTAATAAATTATGACTATTTGAACCAAGCTTTACATCCAAGTATTGCTGTAAAAATGTCATAAACGATGTAGATTAAAGTTGAGGAAGTGTGAGTCATGGGAAACTTGTTGAAGACAAAGTGTCCATTGAGTCAGACATGCAAATAATCATTTTATAACCTCTATTCCCACAAATATGTAACCTTTTCAGGGGAGCAATAAGTTTAGCCTTCAGATTATCTGTTATACTAATTGTTGGAGTGGAAGACTCGTGGAGAAAATATAATAGAGAAAACGACACCGAGAATTTAATGCGGTTTGGCAATTTGCCTACATCCACAGCTCAAGAGCAATAAGGATTATTTCACTATGATAAAAGAAAACTACAAGTGTTTCACTCACTTCCCAAAACTCAAGTAGACCCAATTTCACTCTCACTCAAATATTTCTCACACAATTAGAACAAGAGAACACGAAGAGAGAATATGCACTAAGCTAAGTATTTGGTGTGTGTTAGAATGACATGAAACACTCCTATTTATAGCCAAATCTCTTGAAGATTATGTGGCCAAAAGAAAAGAGCATTAATGTTGGTTTCACTATAGCCACTTCTTTTTAATTGACTAGTGTCGCGCCCCGATTTTCGGCTACGCGACCTCTCGAGTTGCCACTACATTTTTTTACTGTCAAAAATGTAGAAAAATCTTTTTTAGCCCAATTACCTTGGGCTTTTGGATTTTTGATATCCAGGTTCGGAAGTCGGTTACGGGGTAGGGAAGGTATTAGCACCCCACCCGCCCGCCTTAAGCGGTACCCTATACTAAACTACATGGATTATTATATTTTTTATTTGTTGTTATTACTATTA
>NC_032023.1:6213235-6214006 GCF_001865875.1 Lupinus angustifolius | reverse complement strand
GGATCCCGCGTGCACACGGGATGAGTATTCAGTGTGGACGTTTTTGGTGAGCTTGGGTGACGTTTGGCTGCCTGATTGGCTGCAGCTAAGTCAACGCGTGATGCCTAAACGGTCAGCGGTTTGGACGGCTGCGATGCGGTCCTAGGATGAGTGCACGGACACGAAAATGGGCACGCACACACGGGAATATTTCCTGGCCAACCTCTTTCCTTCTCTCTTCTGGCAGTGTTTTTTGCTTAAAGAAAAATGCCCTCCCTCACCATTTTCCTAAACCTCTATTTATAATAACACACTACAAAATTAAATCCCTAAACACATGCCTATTTTTTTAATTCGTAATAAAATCTGATACAGATATTTAGGAATCACAATAAGCCTAATTTGATTCACCATTAACTCTGAAATTTGAAATTCGAATTTAAAAATCTGAAATTCAAACTTGGAAATTTGAATTCAAATCTTGAATTCAAATTTTAGATAATTTAGAGATTTTTTATTTTTATGTTTTTATCTGAAAATCCATGAATCCCTTTTTTATTTTTATCACTATTATTTTTTAAATTCCGAAAATAATAAAAAAACATTTTATTATTATTAGTTATTATGATTTTGAAATCCAAATAAAAAACGTTTTTTTTTATTATTAGTTATTATTCCGAAAATAATAAAATAAAAAACGTTTTTTTATTACTATTAGTTATTATTTTTCAATTGTGATGATATGCTAAAAATTCCAAAAAAATAGTTTTTTTTTCTTTTTAAAAAAACATT
>NC_032023.1:6211545-6213135 GCF_001865875.1 Lupinus angustifolius | reverse complement strand
AAAATTGCTTTTAGTGCTTATATTTTATTCGTATTTCTTTGAAATGGAAAACTTCTTATTCTTTAAATGACTTGGGCTTTTTCTTGGGCCAGACAAAAATGGGTGTTCACAGCTACCCCTCTTTACTTGTTGCTTACCTGATATCAAATAAACCAGGGTTTGAGGGGTATCATGGTAAGTAACTAGTAAAGAAATGAATGCTATTTTGTCAAGGCTCAGAAAAAGTCCTTTTGAAAGGGTGTCGAACTTGGGTTAGGGATTTGCTGAGGCGCCCGTATTGCCATGATGAGTCAGGGATTTGTTGAGGCACCAATGCTGCCATAGAAGATATAGGGATTTGTTGAGGCACCCGTATTGCCATAAGTAGTCAGGAATTTGTTGAGGCACCCACGCTGCCATAGAGGATTTAGGGATTTGTTGAGGCACCCGTATTGCCATAAGGAGTCAGGGATTTGTTGAGGCACCCATGCTGCCATAGAAGATTTAGGGATTTGTTGAGGCACCCATGCTGCCATAGAATATTTAGGGATTTGTTGAGGCACCCGTATTGCCATAAGGAGCCAGGGATTTGTTGAGGCACCCATGCTGCCATAGAAGATTTAGGGATTTGTTGAGGCACCCATGCTGCCATAGAAAATTTAGGGATTTGTTGAGGCACCCGTATTGCCATAAGGAGTTAGGTTTTTTTTTTTTTTCGGTCGCTAGAGGAAACCTTAGATGACCTTAGAGCATCTTGTCTAAAAAACGATTTGTTGAATGCATGGTTTGCAATGAGTAGCTGTAGGATTTATGAGATTGGTGTCAATGTTTGTGCATGAATATGATTGTGCTTTGAAAAGTATGAGTATGTTGTCATGTAGGTATGTTTGTTTATGCAAAGTTACGCCTCCGCAACACCCTTTAATGCTAGGTATGCTGAAACTTGCTAAGACACTTGGGCTTCTCTTTTGCCAAGGTTCGTGCTTGTGACCCCCCCTTTTCATTGTTTTAGTCACGATGCATCGGGACGGACTAAAAATTTGATCAATCCCTTCGTAAAAAATTTTCTTTGCTTATTAGAAAATAACTTGCATGCTGAAAGACATTGTGATATATCAAAAACCAAATTTATTTGATTTCCATTAGCTTTTCAAAGAACGTGAAAGTCATACAAGCCTGCCGTAGCAAGGAGCCCTGACCCAGAGCTTACAACTAATTTCAGTAACTGCCCCAGTTTGAGAATATAGATTTTTTCGCTGAAAAAAATCTGCCCCAGTATCTGATTCCGATATTGATTCCTTCAAAGAAGATTGGTGTCACTTGGCAGACGTCTCAAAATATTTTGCCCCAACTTTTGGCAATTCTTCAGCTTCCGAGTTTTCTTGTTTTTTTTTTGGAGGACCCTTCATGAATAATACTTCTTCACTGCATCCGAATTTATGGTGAGACGTAGGTCTTCTCCATCCATGTTAGTTAGGATTAGGGCCCCACCGGAAAAAGCTTTCTTGACTACATATGGGCCTTCGTAGTTTGGAGTCCATTTTCCTCGGCTGTCTTTTTGGATTGGTAAGATCTTCTTCAGCACCAAGTCTCCTTCCCTGAACTGGCGGG
>NC_032023.1:6209181-6211445 GCF_001865875.1 Lupinus angustifolius | reverse complement strand
TTGGAAGCTTTGCCACAACCTCATTTATGACGCGCCCTAGCCGAGCTCCATGACCACTTTTTCTTCCTCCTATAGCTTGGAGTCCGTCTTCATGGGTAGGTTTATACCCCAAGCCATATCGACCTTTATTAACTTTGGGTATTAGGACTTCTTTGCGGCCTTGTTCATACCTCCCTAATCCTCTACCCGGTTGATACCCCTCACGGATCATCATGTTTGTCACCACGATAGAAGCATCTGATGGACACAGATTCAGCTTTGGTGCATCTTCTATCATGAATGTGGTGTCTGCAATCTCAAGACCTTGGAATGATGTCTCTAATGCCTCCTCAGTCACTTCGACGTAGCGGGTGTCAAATGGTTGGGATACCATCACATCTTCTTCCCCCGAAACTGTTATCAGCCTCCCATCGACTACAAACTTTACTTTTTGATGCAGGGTAGATGGTATTGCTCCTGAAGAGTGAATCCATGGACGTCCCAACAAGCAGCTATACGTGGGGTTGATATCCATTACGTGAAACAAAATGTTAAATGTGCATGGTCCTATCTTGATCGGTAACTCCATCTCCCCCATCACGTCTCTACGGGACCCATCAAAACCCTTAACAATCATTGAGCTGCCCCTCAAGCAGGAGGCGTCTACTGGCAACCTAGAGAAGGTCTGCTTTGTCATCACATTCAGGGACGACCCATTGTCTAATAGGACTTTACCAATCACACAGTCATTACACATCACTGAGATATGCAGGGGGCGAACATGTCCGGTGCCCTCAGGAGGTAACTCTTGGTCACAAAAGGATATGTAATTGTCTGCTATAATGTTGTTGACTATCCCCCCAAATCTGTCAGTTGTAATGTCGTGGTTGACGTGAGCCTGGTTCAATACCTTCAGCAGCATATTCCTGTGAGCTTCAGAGCTCATTAATAAGGACAACAAAGATATCCTTGCTGGAGTCTTATTAAGCTGGTCTACCACCTTGTACTCGCTCTGCTTGATGAACCTCAGAAACTCACAAGCCTCCTCATTTGACACTCCCTCGGGTAAGGCTACCTCAACTTCCTCTTCCGTGGGTTCTGGCACCTTTTCTTTGTTTTTATCTTTAGTAGCCCCAGATGGACCCCTTTCTATCTCTGGCGGAACGTAGATACGTCCCGACCTTGTGATTCTGCTGCTTCCTGCAATGTTGGTAACTAAAGAAGGATTCCCCATTGGTTCCTCTTTGTAAACCCAGGGCACCGCCTTATCTGATTCGTACGGGAATGGACTCTGCCCCCTTGCTATCACGGGTTCCATTTTTCGAATGAATGGTTCCCATTGGTACTGATTGAAGTATGTCTGAACTCCTCCCGGTGGATATATCACAGGTTTGTACGTGCATATGAATACAGGTACTTTATTTTGGTGTCTCTCTAAGACATTAATTCCATAACACTGCGAACCTCCGCTTATGGCAATCAGTTTTAAGTCCATCATCTTCTGGAGAAGCAACCTGAACTCCTTGCAATCTTCCAAACTGTGGCCCACACGACCATGCATCTCACAACTGTTCTTATCATTGCTATCTAACTCCTGGACAACAACCTCTGCCAGACCTTGTCTACACATCTCTCGGAAAATGAAACTCATGGGCATCTTCACATCATCAACTTTGCTAGCAATTACGACCTTGCTCTCCTCCAGAATAGCATTCACTCCTTGATTTCCATGGTTTGGTAGCGGATTTCCCGTTATGTTGGGTCTAGTCTCTCGGAAATCTATCCGCTTGGCGTTGATGAGGTCCTGAACTCTGTACTTGAAGGCCCTGCAGTCTTCTACTAGATGTCCTGCAGCCCCAGAATGGTAAGCGCAGTTGACGTTTTCATTGTGCCATGGCCCAGGGTTCTCGTAGACCCTTCCAGGGACTGGTGTGATCATCCCCTGTCCTAGTAGATATGCGAAAAGTTCTGTATAGGTTATCGGGATCGGGTCAAATACAGGTGCTCTTTTTTCTTGCTGGTTATAGTTGTTGTTTCTGGGGTAATGAGTATACCCTTGTCTGGGTTGGTGTAGGTGATTATTTAGATGAGGGGGGTTAGGGGTGGTTTGGTTTTGTGTTTGGTTTTGGTTGTGGTTCTGTGCAAACCGAGAGGGTGCACGTTGATTGTTTTGATTGTTGTTCCGGGACTGGAACTTCTTTGGCTCGGCATCGATGAAATGAGTCTCCGCCTCCTTTTTCTTCATAAAAGTGGGCTTCTTGTTAGAGCCTGAACCTTCATCGGAA
>NC_032023.1:6208170-6209081 GCF_001865875.1 Lupinus angustifolius | reverse complement strand
GTGGATCAACAACTTATCATTCCCATGATAAGCTGACATCTTTCTGGCGTACATGTGTAAATGGCTTTTGGGACAGGTAGTCCCATTATACTTCTCGAACTCAGGCACTTTGAATTTGGGAGGGAGTACTACATCCGGCACCAGACACATCTCAAAAGCATTCTTTAGATCCACACAGTGGGTTCCCTCAATAGCCCTCAATCTCTCTTCTATTGAGCTCCACTTCTCTTCTTCTTTCTCCGTGTTTGGAGTGTTACTTCCCAGAGGAGTCCTTTGGGTCCCATCATGATTGTACCTTCCGTTTGCTTGATGGTTGGCATTCGGCTGTCTTGCGTTGGTGTCATGACTTTCATGAGGCTGACCAGTACCGTCCCCTAGACTGGGGCTTCCGGATCCTGAATGAGGTTGTGGCCCAGCAGTTGCAGTCTTCTCTTTCTCGCTCTGGAGGGTCTTCAGGATGCGAAACATCTCTGCCATCTGCTCTTTCAAGCTAGCTAATTCAGTCCTGGAATCTTGACTGGAGTCTGAAGAGTCGGCCATCTGTCTAGCTCGGAGTCGGGTGTGGTAGGGGTGTTGCGGAGCAATGCTGATTGAAAAAAATGCAAATAGTTACAAAAAATTGTATTGATTTTTTTTTTATAAAAACAAATTTCGTTAGTATAGCAAGTTAGATGAATCCCTTATTTGAGAGTCGGGGAGCGCAATCCACCGATCCTACTAAAGCAATTTCCAGAAGAGAAATTTCCACTCTGTGGTTGCATCTCGGACAAAGTATAACAATGTTGACCCCCTCATATATTTTTTTTGATTTGCTTTTTCTTTTTATTGAGACAAAGTGTGGACGTAAAAGTTATTTTATTGATAAAAACGATAAAGGGGAATCACATCAATCGATTTCCTCCTTCTTATTC
>NC_032023.1:6204698-6208070 GCF_001865875.1 Lupinus angustifolius | reverse complement strand
AAGTAACATCTCTACTAATAATGCACTTTCTTTTCTCTGGCCACCATAACTTATATCCTTTCACACCATCAGTATATCCAAGAAAAATGCATTTCAATGCTCTTGCATCAAGTTTTCCTTCTTTGTTATGAGTATATGCAGGACAACAAAATATCCTCAAATTTTCCTAATTTGTCGGAATACCCGACCACATCTCTTCTGAAGTTTTAAAACCAATGGCCATTGATGGACATTTGTTGATCAAGTAACAAGTTGTACTAACAGTTTCCGCCCAAAATTCTTTTGGCAATCCAGCATTTGACAACATAGAAATTCTCTATTTCTTCAAGATGATCTTTAGCCACTTCTTTTTTTAACTAAAGAAAGTCTTTCCATCATCTTTTTCTTTTAGCCAATCTTCAATAAATCTCCACATTGGCCAATCTTCAATAAATCTCCACATCGTCATCATGTCCGCTGGATTATATACAGTGGGTATTTTCTCCACTCTAACAAACCCTCTTTCCACTATGTCTCTAATAAAGTGCATATGAACATCAATATGCTTAGTTCTTTTATGATACATTGGATTCTTTGTTAGATGTATAGCACTTTGACTATCACAATAGATGGTTGTTTCTTCGAGTTGTATACTCAACTCTTCAATTAGATTTTTCTCCCAAATGGCTTCCTTTACAACTTCTATTACTGTGATATACTCTGCTTTAGTTGTAGACAAAGCAACAATTGATTGTAGTGTTGCTTTCCAACTAATAGTACAACCACACAGTGTAAAGACATATCCGGTGAGCGATCTTTGCTTATCTAGATCTCCAGCATAATCCGAGTGAACATATCCAGTGATCTTGTTTCTAACATCTTTGACTTTACCATACAAAAGTCCTATATTTGTGTTACCTTTCAGGTAGCGCATAATCTACTTCATAGCCTTCCAGTGAACTTTACCAGGATTTACCATATATCTGCTTACCATACTTACTGCATGTGCAATATCTGGTCTAGTGCACACCATGACATACATGAGACTACCAACTGCACTAGCGTAAGGTACACTTGACATCTCCTCTTTTTCATTCTCAGTTTGTGGACACAAGGCCATTGAAAGTTTGAAATGAGTCGCCAATGAGTAGTGATTGGTTTAGCATTTTGCATGCCAAAGCGTTCCAAAACTTTCTCAATGTACTTCTTTTGTGATAGAAAGAGTGTCCCCTCTTTTCTATCCCTCTGAATCTCCATTCCCAAAATTTTCTTTCCAGCTCCTAAGTCCTTCATTTCAAACTCTGAGCTCAATTGAGCTTTCAAGTTTCTAATTTCTGACATGTTCTTACATGCGATCAACATTTCATCAACATATAAAAGCAAATATATGAATGACTTATTTGCAAGCTTCTTGTAGTAGACGCAACTATCATGTTCACTTCTGGAATATCCATTTTCAAGCATGAAGGTGTCAAATCGTCGATATCATTGTCCGGAAGATTGCTTTAGGCCATATAAAGATTTCTTCAGTAAGCAAACATGATCTTTCATCCCTTGAACTTCAAATCCTCCATGTTGTTTCATGTAGATTTGTTCCTCCAACTCACCATGCAAAAATGTCGTTTTGACATCTAGTTGCTCAAGTTCTAGATCAAAATGAGCTACAATTGCAAGTAGGGTGCGAATAGAGCTATGTTTTACCATAAGAGAAAAAACTTCATTGCAATCAATGCCTTCTCTTTGCATAAAACCTTTGGGCACTAATCGCACCTTGAATCTTGCATCTTCAACCCCAGGGATTCCTTCCTTCTTCTTAAAGACCCATTTGCATCCAACAATCTTTTGAGCCTTCAACGGCTTTACAAGAACCCAAGTATGATTCTTATGAAGAGAGTCAATTTCCTCTGTCATGGCAGAAATCCATTTGGAAGCTTCTTTATTGTTGATAGCTTCTTCATATGATTGTGGTTCACAATTACTGATATCATCACCAACATTTAGAGCGTATGACACTAGATCAGCATAGCCATACTTTTATGGAGGTTTTATATGTCTCCTTTGTCTGTCCCTAGCCAACTGATAATGTTGTAATTGGGAGATATCAATATCAGCACATGCATCATGAACTTCTTCTTCTTGATCAAATGTCTTTTCTTTTGTTGGTTCCACTTCAAACTCCACCTTCTCCAAGATATTAGGATCTTCATTTTCATTTGATAACTTTGTATGAGGCTTTAGCATTTCAGCTTCATTAAAAGTAACATCTCTACTAATAATGCACTTTCTTTTCTCTGGCCACCATAACTTATATCCTTTCACACCATCAGTATATCCAAGAAAAATGCATTTCAATGCTCTTGCATCAAGTTTTCCTTCTTTGTTATGAGTATATGCAGGACAACAAAATATCCTCAAATTTTCCTAATTTGTCGGAATACCCGACCACATCTCTTCTGAAGTTTTAAAACCAATGGCCATTGATGGACATTTGTTGATCAAGTAACAAGTTGTACTAACAGTTTCCGCCCAAAATTCTTTTGGCAATCCAGCATTTGACAACATACATCTTGTCCTTTTAAGTGAGGTTTTATTCATTCGTTCTGCAAGTCCATTTTGTTGTGGGGTGTGTCTCACGGTATAATGTCTGACAATATTGTGACCCTTGCAAAAATTTCCGAATTCTCTGCTATAGAATTCTAGACCATTGTCAGTTCTCAGTCTCTTGATCTTTCTCCCGGTTTGCTTTTCGATCAATGTTTTCTACTATTTGAACTTGACAAATGCTTCACTTTTGTGTTTCAAAATGAAGATTTTTCTCCCAAATGGCTTCCTTTACAACTTCTATTACTGTGATATACTCTGCTTTAGTTGTAGACAAAGCAACAATTGATTGTAGTGTTGCTTTCCAACTAATAGTACAACCACACAGTGTAAAGACATATCCGGTGAGCGATCTTTGCTTATCTAGATCTCCAGCATAATCCGAGTGAACATATCCAGTGATCTTGTTTCTAACATCTTTGACTTTACCATACAAAAGTCCTATATTTGTGTTACCTTTCAGGTAGCGCATAATCTACTTCATAGCCTTCCAGTGAACTTTACCAGGATTTACCATATATCTGCTTACCATACTTACTGCATGTGCAATATCTGGTCTAGTGCACACCATGACATACATGAGACTACCAACTGCACTAGCGTAAGGTACACTTGACATCTCCTCTTTTTCATTCTCAGTTTGTGGACACAAGGCCATTGAAAGTTTGAAATGAGTCGCCAATGAGTAGTGATTGGTTTAGCATTTTGCATGCCAAAGCGTTCCAAAACTTTCTCAATGTACTTCTTTTGTGATAGAAAGAGTGTCCCCTCTTTTCTATCCCTCTGAATCTC
>NC_032023.1:6203655-6204598 GCF_001865875.1 Lupinus angustifolius | reverse complement strand
AGATCTCTAGCATAATCCGAGTCAACATATCCAGTGATCTTGTTTCCAACATCTTTGACTTTACCATGCGAAAGCCCTATATTTGTGGTACCTTTCAGGTAGTGCATAATCCACTTCACAGTCTTCCACTGAACTTTACCAAGATTTGTCATATATTTGCTTACCACACTTTATGCATGAGCAATATCTGGTCTAGTGCACACCATGACATACATGAGACTACCAACTGCACTAGCGTAAGGTACACTTGACATCTCCTCTTTTTCATTCTCAGTTTGTGGACACAAGGCCATTGAAAGTTTGAAATGAGTCGCCAATGAGTAGTGATTGGTTTAGCATTTTGCATGCCAAAGCGTTCCAAAACTTTCTCAATGTACTTCTTTTGTGATAGAAAGAGTGTCCCCTCTTTTCTATCCCTCTGAATCTCCATTCCCAAAATTTTCTTTCCAGCTCCTAAGTCCTTCATTTCAAACTCTGAGCTCAATTGAGCTTTCAAGTTTCTAATTTTTGACATGTTCTTACATGCGATCAATATATAAAAGCAAATATATGAATGACTTATTTGCAAGCTTCTTGTAGTAGACGCAACTATCATGTTCACTTCTGGAATATCCATTTTCAAGCATGAAGGTGTCAAATCGTCGATATCATTGTCCGGAAGATTGCTTTAGGCCATATAAAGATTTCTTCAGTAAGCAAACATGATCTTTCATCCCTTGAACTTCAAATCCTCCATGTTGTTTCATGTAGATTTGTTCCTCCAACTCACCATGCAAAAATGTCGTTTTGACATCTAGTTGCTCAAGTTCTAGATCAAAATGAGCTACAATTGCAAGTAGGATGCGAATAGAGCTATGTTTTACCACATGAGAGAAAACTTCATTGAAATCAATGCCTTCTCTTTGTGTAAAACCTTTGGCCACTAATCGCGCCTTGAATCTTG
>NC_032023.1:6202609-6203555 GCF_001865875.1 Lupinus angustifolius | reverse complement strand
GTGACATCAAAATCACTTGTTGATGAGACAGCAGCAACACCCGTGATTGTGTTTCCTTGTAGCATGTAGAGACTATTCTCTTTCTTTCCTTTCATTACAACCATAGCACCTTTATATATTCTTATAGCTCCACCTTCACCTTTGTAGCTATAACCTTTTGAATCTAGTGTTCCCAAGGAAATCAGATTTTTCTTCAATTCTGGAACATGCCTTACATTTGTCAACGTCCTTACGATTCCGTCGAACATCTTGATTCTAATTGTGCTGATGTCGATGACCTTGCAGGGAGCATTATTTCCCAAAAGGACCTTGCCCCCATCTAAGGGTTGGTAAGTGGAAAACCAATCCTTAATAGGACACATGTGATATGAGCATACGTAATCAATTATCCATTCATCTTTTGAGTCGTGCTCTGATACTATTAGTGCATCTGCATTATCATAGCCATTTGCTACAACTGCATCTCCATATTCATAAATCTTTTCCTTGCCTTTGCGCTCTGGGCAATTCTTTCTTATATGCCCCTCCTTGTGACAATGAAAGCATTTATACTTTCTACGTTTTTCTTTAGACTTGGACCTAGATTTCCCTCTTTCACCGAATTTATTTCGCCTCTTTGTTCTTCCTCTAGCAAAAAGACTATTACCTGAGCCTTCAGATCTCGAATGTGATACTCTTTTCTTCAATTCTTTCGATTGCAATGCCGCCTTTACTTCCTCCAAGGTTAGATCTTCTCGACCATACATCATGGTGTCGATGAAGTGTGCGAATAGAGCTATGTTTTACCATAAGAGAAAAAACTTCATTGCAATCAATGCCTTCTCTTTGCATAAAACCTTTGGGCACTAATCGCACCTTGAATCTTGCATCTTCAACCCCAGGGATTCCTTCCTTCTTCTTAAAGACCCATTTGCATCCAACAATCTTTTGAGCCTTCAACGGCTTT
>NC_032023.1:6196093-6202509 GCF_001865875.1 Lupinus angustifolius | reverse complement strand
AAGAAATTGGAAGGGAACATAGTAGAAGAATTGATTGGTCTTGATCTTCAATTTTAACATCAATATTTTTTAGATCAAGAATAATTTTGTTAAATTCATCCAGATGATCTTTTATGGGCTTTCCTTCCTGCATTTGAAGAGTATATATTCTTTTCTTCAAATACAACCTGTTGGTAAGTGACTTCGTCATGTACAGACTTTCCAGCTTCAACCATAATGAAGCAGCTGTAGTTTCATCTGACACTTCTCGTAGAACTTCATCTCCCAAGACAACAAAATTGCACTATGTGTTTTTTTCCAAGTTTTCATCCTTCTCGTCTTCGATCAAATTCTCTGATAACTTGTTTCTACCTTCCAAGGCTTTTCCCAAGCCTTGATGAACTAGTAGAGCTTTCATCATCAATCTCTAGAGGTTAAAATCATTTTCTCCATTAAATTTCTCCAAATGAAATTTAGCACTCGCCATGATAACGGAACAATATCGTAGTCTGTGAACATACACTAGGAAAGTTCTCAGGAAAGAGAGGTGGGTCTTAACAGACACGCTTAATTACCCAGTCTTTCCTAAGATAGAACTTTCCTAGACATGCAATTTCACACTATTATACCTTTCTAGTAACAAGAACAATTCTTTTCTGATGTGTAAGATTAGACAATGCTGTGAACATAGATCATACTAAGAATTTTCTTTTAGAACGTATGGCTTAGCATGCAAGGGCTCTACGAGCTCAAATACCAGTTTGTTGGAGCGGAAGATCCATGGAGAAAATATAATAGAGAAAATGACACCGAGAATTTAATGTGGTTCGGCAATTTGCCTACATCCATAGTTGAAGAGAAACAAAGATTATTTCACTATGATAAAAGAGAACTACAAGTGTTTCAGTCACTTCACAAAACCCAAGTACACCCAATTTCACTCTCACTCAAATATTTCTCACACAATTAGAACAAGAGAACAAGAAGAGAGAATATGCACTAAGCTAAGTATTTGGTGTGTGTTACAATGGCATGGAGAACTCCTATTTATAGCCAAAACTCTTGAAGATTATGTGGCCAAAGGAAAAGAGCAATAATGTTGGTTTCACCATAGCCACTTGTTTTTACTTGGCTAAAAATTCCCCCTTTCTTCAAGATGATCTTTAGCCACTTCTTTTTTTGCTTGGCTCAAGAAAGTCTTTTCATCATCTTTTTATTTTAGCCAATATTCAATACCAATTGATCTTGAGAAGCTGAAGAGAAACATTCATGTCGAGTCTCTAACAATACAACCAAATCCAACGGGGTCATGATTTCCTAAGGAGCTTCCATCAACATTAAGAGTTACAAAATTGCATGGTGGGCAACTCCAATGAACCAATGGAGAAAATTCAATTATGTTTATATTTTGGAAATGTTGAACGAAATCCTCTTTTTGTCGCCAAACTTTGTAACAAATTGTTTGGAGAATCATTTGGTTGTTGTTTATACAAAATGAATCGTGGCTTTGCCATGACCACCAAAGTGTTGCAAGAAAAAGATTTGTGTCGCTCATACTACTTTCTTTTTATCCATTTAATAACGTCATTGCCATTGAAGGATTCATTTTTATCAAAACCCATGGCTTTCCATACTAGGGAAGTTGTAGTACAGTCTCGAATGCACTAATGGCTTATTTCTTCATATGCGCTACATTTGATGCAAGCAAAAGATCGATTGATTCCCTTAGAAGCTCTCAAAGAATTGGTGGGAATAAAATTATGGCTTATCTGCTAAATGAAAATTTTGATATTTTATGGAGTTTTAAGGTTCCAAATTCAATTTAGGAGATGTTTGGGTGTCGCACTCCGATTTTCGGTTGCACGACTTTGTTTAGAGTCGTCACTAAATTTTATAGTTAAAAATGTAGAAAAATCTTTTAAGCCCAATTACCTTGGGCTTTTGAATTTTTGATATCCAGGTTTATGAGTCGGTTACAAGGTAGGGAAAGTATTAGCACTCTACTCGCACGCCTTAAGCGGGTACCCTTCATTACAATATATGACTTTATTATTACTATTATTATTAAATTTTATGACTAATTAATTAAGTATTATGAAGGAAAAAATTATTTATTTTTATTATTCTGCCTAACAAGATTGACTTTGGTCCTACGTACCTCTATTAAGGGGATCAAAGCTTACGTAGTTCTTTAAGTAGAAAATGGTTTATTGGTTGAATGTATTTTAATTAAAGAAAATATATTTTTTTT
This sequence comes from Lupinus angustifolius, assembly GCF_001865875.1. Lineage (NCBI taxonomy): Eukaryota > Viridiplantae > Streptophyta > Magnoliopsida > Fabales > Fabaceae > Lupinus > Lupinus angustifolius. Next base: position 6,200,279 of record NC_032023.1, on the reverse strand, counting down.
AGTCAAAAATATATATTTTGCAAGTTTTGTTTATTATAAAAAAAAAATTTATTTGGTTAATTTTATTACTTAAAAAATTTGGAATTAAATTGATTTTTGATATTTAATCGATTGAAAAGAAGCGGCGTAGCGTGACCTTTTGAAGTTGATCTGAGAAGAAAGAGACCTCTAGGAAGACCTTCTCTCATCTTTGATTAAATCTTAAAATTAATTTATTTTTTGAAAAAAGTACTTATTGGTCATGTTTATTTAAAAATGTTAAATTTGTAGAGGTATGGTTTGAAATCTTAATATATATATATATAATAAAAACAATTATGAATTATCTAAATGACTAGGATAATACTTGATTTAATTGAAAAATACACTAAAATACTTTGTTTTATACTCTAAACATTTACGATATTATTTTTTGGAAACCAATGTTCTTCATTCATAATTGCTCGATGATTACAAACAAAATAAAATAAAAAAAAGTTGCTAAAATGACAAAATTAATAAAAACAGAATATTAATTACTCATGAAATAATGATATGCTATTTATTTTTATCCATTATCCTAAAAAAACTTCCACTTTTTATGTATAATGTCATTATTATATTGTATATGGTAATTAGTAAATTGTTAATACCAAATTTATTTTTCCAGATTTAATATTGGTAATATAGCCTGCAAAATAATTAATTATAAACCATTAAAACACATAAATATAACATGAACCTTACATTGTGTAAGCTAGGATAGGGTGTGACTTGCCTAGAGTATGTGGGACACGTGACGGTAAGCGAGTGGATGACGCATTGCAGCTGGGTGGACAGGGACGCGTGTTAGAACGTGGTTGGTGGAGCCGACTGGGTGCACCGCGCACAACGTGATCTCGCCCACAGGGGATCCCGTGCTCTCAAGGGTGAGGAAATCTGGTGCAACCGGTTATACCGTAGCTAGGACGCGTTTTGTCCTGTGATTGGTTACAGACGGGTCAATGTGAAAGTCAGTGAATCGTACGGTGATCAAGGCGGGTGCACGTCGCAAACAATGGTAGCGGCAGCACTGGATCGCACAAAATAAAAAAAGTTTTTTCTCTCCTCACAGTGGCTATGTTTCTGCATATTTTGTGTGTGTGTTTTTGGAACCAAAAAAGGAAGACATTAACACCATCAAACTAACCTAACTATAGAAAGTTTTTAACCCTAACCTAAATCCTAATAACTTGCTAACTGAATGACCATCCACTAATCCATAATCCTAATTTTTTGGGGTCTAAATCAACCCACCAAGTCAGATTTGACTTGGTGTTTTTTTTATTTTGTGAAATTCTAATTAAACCTACTTAAATATATTGTAATTACTTTTCATATTTGATAAATTCCGAAAAAATATAAATAATTATATCTAAATATGCTTTAATTTTATAAAATAGTATTTTCTAAAAAATAAAATATAAAAAATTATTTTTTGTTTATTTGGTATTTGAAAGGGATTTTTAAGAACATTTCGCTTATTTCTATTTTAAAATTCGAATTTAATTACAAATATTAAAAAGAAATCTTCTTAATTATTCTTTATTTATTTTATAATAAAATTTGAAAAAATGAATAAAATAAAGATACAAGATCATTTTTATCCCTTTTTTCTTAGAAAAATGATTGTGGGCTTTTTAGGGTCCATTTTAATTTAATTTTTTTTAGTTATTTTTATTATTTTGAATTTTCGATTAACCCAATCACTTAGATATAGGAACCTTATCAACATAAATTTAGCATTATCATTTGTTATATTTCCGATTAACCCAACCATTTAGATTTAGGAACTTTATCAACATAAATTTAATATTAGTATTCATTATATTTCTTCCATAACATGGTTTTAATTATTTTTATTCATTGAGATTAAGTAAAAAACGTTTTATTATTTTCATTTTAAACATTTTGGACTTTTTCTGAGCCGGACAAAAAATGATTGTTCAAAGTTACCCCTCTTTACTTGTTACTTACATGATAGCAAGCAAACCAAGGTTTGAAAGATATCATGGTAAGTAACCAGTAAAGAAATGAACGCTATTTTTGTTAAGGCTCAAAAAAGGCCATCAGGAAGATACCGAATTTTGACGAAGCATATTGATGCTTTGTTGGTGAACCAGGGATTTGTTGAGTCAGTTCCCGTGCTAGCCGTGATGAACTAGGGATTTGTTGAGGTAGTTCTCGCGTTTGTCATGATGGACCAGGGATTTGTTGAGATAGTTCCCGCGTTTGCCGTGATGGGCCAGGGATTTTTTGAGGCACCCGCGTTTGCCGTGATGAACCAGAGATTTGTTGAGGCAGTTCCCGCACTTGCCAAAATGATTCAAGGATTTGTTGAGGCACTCGTGCTGCCAAAATGATTCAGGGATTTGTTGAGGCACCCGTGCTGCCAAAATGATTTAGAGATTTGTTGAGGCACCATGCTGCCAAAATGATTCAAGGATTTGCTGAGGCACTCGTGCTGCCAAAATGATTCAGGGATTTGCAGAGGCACTCGTGCGACCATAACGAACCAGGGATTTGTTGAGGCACATGTGCTGCAGAAATGATTCAGGGATATGTTGAGGCACTCATGCTGCCAAAATGATTCAGGGATTTGCTGAGGCACCCGTGCTGCCATAATGATTCAGGGATTTGCTAAGGCACCCGTGCTGCCAGAATGATTTAGGGATTTGTTGAGGCACTCATGCTTCCGAAATGATTCAGGGATTTGCTGAGGCACCCGTGCTGGCCAAATGATTCAGGGATTTGCTGAGGCACCCATGCTGCCAAAATGATTCAAGGATTTGTTGAGGCACCCGTGCTGCCGAAATGATTTAGGTATTTGCTAAGACACCCATGCTGCCATAAAGAATTAGGGATTTGTTGTGGCACCCGTGTTGCAATAATGGAGGTTTTGGTGTGAAGTTAGAAAATTCACTTGCAGAATGTAATGTTCCGCACTGATTGTTAATGCAGACATTGTGTATAAATGCATGTTGAGATGTATGATATGCAATTTTTGGTTTGTTTGTTTATGTTTATCACAGGAATGATGTAGAGATGCATGTTTAAATGTTTGGTTATATGCAATGCACTGACTTGTTTACGCTTATTGGAAGAATAGTGTAGGGATGCATGTTTGAATGCTTAGTTATATGCAATGAATGATTATGCTATTTTTTTGTTTTTGTTTTTGTTATAATGATTAGTATATGAATGTGACTATGTATTGATAGGTATAGTTATGTTGTATGTATGTCATGTATGATATGAGTACTATATATTTTGAATGAAATAATGAGTAAGACCCGTGCATAAATGTTCTAATGCATCACTTATATATATATTTTCTGGATAGTACTCATCAACCTTTGTAGGCTCGACTGAAGTGGTCCTTATCGCTTGATGTTGGTTGGTACCATAACTTTTTTCATCAAAATTTGCCTCAGTTTACTTGAAGGTGTCTTTCTCTTAAGGTGATCCATAATCCACTTCGGTATGATCTTAAAGACAATGACTAAACCCAGCTATTTTGCTTTAGTGTATGCTTTCATAGAATTTTTATCGAAAGTGTTGATGCTTTTTGCCCCAGTGTGTCTGTTATGAACTCTTGTGTTCACTTAGGAGGCTACAAGTTATATTCTCCAAAAAGTTGCCCTAGTTTGGGTGATTGATGATATGCAGTAGCAAGTCTTCAACTTGGAGTGTTCATTTAATTTTCCCTAATTTTTGCCCAGAATACTATACGTAGGCATCTGTCGGGAATTCTCTCATTTTATTATGATCTCAAGTCACCTTCGTACTTTTAGTGTATATCCTAAAATGGTAGAATCATAAACACTTATATTCATCAATTAAACAATACTACGACCATAAAAGAGATTAGGTTGTCACACCCTAACCATTGGTGACTCTAATATTGAATGAGTGATGAATGTAACATCTTAAGAAAAGCATGCTTAACTTGGCAAATAAACTAAGTAGTACAACTACTCCAAAGTTTATTTGTTAAGTGTTTGAGACAAGTAGTTTTGACTTGAAATCATTTTTTAGGTGATCAATCTAAAAAGAGCATTAAGCACTTCTCAAACAAATAATATTAACCAAAGCACCAACTTGAATGATTAAAATCCAAACTTTTGTAAATTAAGAAGTAGAAATTACATAACCTTGTTCAAAAGAA
>NC_032023.1:6186481-6195993 GCF_001865875.1 Lupinus angustifolius | reverse complement strand
TGGCCTCTATTTATAGGCTCCACTCCATACGCTGAGCTGCTGAGCTGGACCGCTCAGCAGCTGACCAAACCCTTCAGCATGGGTTTGGTCCCTTGACCAAGTAGCTTAGTCACCTTTGGGCATGACTCACCAAAGCTAGTTGTGGGCAATGAGACCAGCTATTGTGAGCTACTTCTGAAAATCCTATGGTGGGCTACTTGAGGTGAGGTCATGGATGACTTCATGGTTTGCTTGATGGTTAAGTCAAGTCTGGTAAGCACCGCCCAGCGCACCTGCTTCACCGCTGAGCTGCTTGTTCAGCAGCTTCTGACCGTGTTGACTGGGACGTGGCTTGGTGCTTGCTGATCTGGCCAGGAGTGTGGTTCTCCACTGAGCAGCTTGGTTGGACCGCTGAGTAGCTTGTTCAGCAGCTTGGTCTTGTGCCAGGCTCGTGTCTGACCGTGTCAAGCATGTTTCTGACCGTGCCAGGCCAAGTCTGGTGCAAGCGGCTAAGCAGGTCCGCTCAGCTGCCTGGTTGAACAGTTTGGTCCAGGTTAGGCAGGTGGCCAGGTCAGCTCAGCGGGGCTTGTTCCATGCTCAGCTGCCTGGTTGAGCACCTTGATTTTCTTGACTTTTGTTGCTTTTTGACCATGAATCTTTTCTCTTCTTTTCTTCATTTTATTTCCTACAAAATACATAAAAAGGCAATACAAACACAAATATACCAAATTGTGATATTTTATACAAAAAGTATTGTTTTAAGTTGATTTTTCTCAATTATGCTTAAGATAAGTGCCATAAAAGTGTAGGATGTTTAGGTATGTTTGGCACTTATCATTGTCACTAATTTATTCGGGCTCCCATATGTTGATAATCTTGAAAACAAGTTGCTTATAATGGATACTTGGAAATGGCAAATATTCAAGTCTAACATTATATCATGAGATTATTTGTTATTTCATCCAACAAAAGACTTTTGGATCTTTAAAAACATATTTTAGGTGATCAAACTAAAATAAGCATTAAGAGAAATAAATGTTACTATAATAGAATAGAAACATATAACTTGAATAATAAAATCAGAATTACTATAAAGAGAAATAAATGTTACACCATAGCCAACTTTTAGAATATTAGCCATCCATCCAAAGATTGGATGCTTTTGGTTCTAAATGATGTTAAAATATCATATTTTTGTATATCATTTGTCAACTTCATTCCCTCCAAATGTGTATAAAAAGAAACTCTAAAAACAACCTAAGAACTATGGAAACTGAAATGGGAAGAAATGATTATGTACAATATTGTGAAATGCAGAAAATGGCAAGCCTTTTTATAGGTCAGGGGCTGGTGTGCCCAACGCCCACCATGTGCTGGCTGGGCGGTTTGCCCATGTACAAGGCTGGTGGCTCAACATATTTTTGTCCTAGCTTGGTCAACCTATTGTGGGCTAAGCTTCATGCAAAGTGACACCTCATACTTGGTTTGTCATGGCTTGTGTTATGCATGAAGTCATGTACTTGGTCCTTAAGGCTTGGCTAGTTGCATGGTGGCTTGGCTAAGCTTTCTTCATGGTGAAGTTTGGTAGCTGCCCAAGAGCTAAGCTCAAAGTTGGCCACGCCTAGTTGGCCCCATGGTTCCTTCAAGAGAAGTCATGTACTTGGTTACTTGGCACTTTTAGCATGATTTCTTTCAAGGTAAGGTAAGCTTTTTAATTTATGCAAGTTGCTTGGCACACTTAGCTTGGGTTTCTTCAAGGCAAGGTAGGCTACCTTTCTTCAAGCCAAAGCAATATTTTTAGCAACAAGCTAAGCACATAGCATTTCATGCTTAGTTTGTTTATTTTGAGCAATTCTTTTTGAGCTTTTGGCTTGTGATTTGGCTTGAATTATTGGATATATTTGAATTAATTATTTTTTATTCTTTTTCCTACAAAATTCAGAGAAAACTTGGACAAGAGGCAATCAAAATTCATAATATTTAAGAACACAAAATTTATCTAAAAAATGTGTTATAAGTTGGGTTTAAACATGATTAATCAAGATAAGTGTCATAAAAAGTGATGGAAAAGTAGTACATTTTGTCACTTATCACCTCCTCAAAATAATCTTCTTTGAGTTGAATGTGAAAGAAGAGATGAAGTACTAATGAACGAGGGAGAGTAGAGGTGAAGTACTGGTGAAAGAGGGGGAGCATAGGTTAATTACCACTGAAAAACATGGTTCCCCATTTGGAACTGGTTCTGTTTAATGTAGAGTTAAACCAAAGAATTCAAATTTAGACCATAAGAAGCGCTCACTCATAATTAAATCCTCACATATAGTTACACCTAAGCAGAACATTATCATGTTAGTGTAGTGTAGGGGTGGGCAGGATCGTACCCTAACTGCTCATTGGTTTGACTCAATTATATCTGCAACCATACATGGTCAGGTTTCATTGGGTCTATGTTCATGGTATAAAATTAATCTAATCAATATTTAGGATTAAGTAAGAGACAAACATGACCTGACCCAACTTATCTTGTGGTCACCAATGACTTCTATTTGTATTTGCCTCTTCCACTGTATATAGAATAATGTCATCTCTTTGGTCTCAAGTAGATATTACATTTGTTGTAACAACCTATTTACTTATGTAATTTCATATTTTTAGTTGTGCTTTTCAATGGCTTTTGCTAGTTATTTAGGACACTCTTTTGTAAATAATTTATTGCTACAATGTGTAAATCATTTCACATGTCATTAATTCTCTAATTTTTCATCATATATACATATATGTATATAATTTACAAAATATATGTATATATATCATTTTATATGTCAAATTATATATCCATAATAATAAATAGTATTAAAAATACTTTATCAAAAGGGAAATTTATTATATTCAATCGGGCCTAGACCAATTTCAGGTTCAAAAGTTAACTTGATCAATGCATAGAGTCAAGTTAGCCTTTAGGTATGGTTCGAGTTCAAATTAAAAAAATTGCATGATCAATATGTAGGATAGAGTAAGGATCAAGTGTTATATGGTTCAATCAAGCCATATTAACCCCTGGTGAAGCATTTCAAAGCACCTCATAGTGAAATATCTCTTGTCAAAAGAATCTGTTGCCAAAAGAGACAAATAAGTAGCACCATGTGACATCTTGATGTAGTTGTAATAAAAATCAAACATTTCAGAAGAACTCATCAATTTTTTTTGTTGATGATGAGACGCGCCTCCATAATAATGATCAACGCAAGGGTGTGGAGGTTAGGGTTGAAAACTTTTATGTAATAAGGTTTGTATATAGTAGCTTATTGGAAAGCACTTTTTGTTTGGCAACTCTCATTCATATTGTTTGGGATTGAGTGCACAAATTTCACAAGTTAAAAATTCTTACAAAATAATTACCTTCTAAAAAAGAATAAGCTAGAAATCTTTGATTTAATTGTGTTTTAACACATTTTCAAAAGTGTAAACTTTTTGAGTTGAAGCCATTTTTTCCGAGTGCAAAATCCAATAAACGAAGTGATTATGTTGATTCAATTTACAGATGATATGACAATGGAGTAAAGATGATATGACAATGGAGTAAAGATGATATGAAAACAGAGTAAACAAAGTGATTATGTTGGAACAAAAAAATAATACGAAAATAATATAACAGTAGACAAAGACAATGTTGATTCAGGGGTTTAATGGAGTAACGCTTATTCAGCTATAAAATATAACGTTTGAAGCACTAATGCCTTTCTTTTTTATCAACATTTCATCCATTGGGTTCTTGCTCGTAACCCCATGTATATAAAAAGCTATGATTGTCTTTTATTAGCGAGAGAAGAAGAATAAAGATAAAAGCTTTTAACCAAGATACAAAAATGAGTGTTACAAATGTTCCAAAGAAAAAAGTCATTAGTAACAGCATATCTATATTTATTTTGCTAACAATTTCTTTTAAAATTGAAGGCCAAAGTGAAATATGAAAATTACACCAGTATAATTACATGTAAGTCCTTAGTTATTTTTCACTAAAAATGGATGAGCTTAAATAGTAGTAGCATATCTATATTTATTTTGCTAACAATTTCTTTTAAAATTGAAGGCCAAAGTGAAATATGAAAATTACACCAGTATAATTACATGTAAGTCCTTAGTTATTTTTCACTAAAAATGGATGAGCTTAAATAGTAGTATGACAAAAAGGGAAATTGTTGGAGAAATTCCTTCTCCATCCGAAATCCATAGAGTGAATGCGGAAGTCCTTATGACCATGACTTTGTTCCCACAACCGAATGTGTATGCCCATACATACACCCAAATGGAACATCCATGGTCCAGATCGAAGAAACCCCAAATGAGTTCATGGTGAAGATGAAGAACATACCTTGTTGAGCCATTTCCGGAATCTCGAAGGTATGAGGGTGCGATGATCTTCCAGATGATAGAGCGCCTTACGGTTTTCCTTATGCTTCTCTAGAGGGGAATAAGAAAGCTTTTTTGGTTCTTGAGAGTGTACCTTAGGGAGAGTGTGGGTTGCCCCTTCTTTTCCCTTTTTTGGTTATGAGGAGAAACCTCATCCTTATACCTAATGAGCCTTATGGATGGGTGGATAGTGTTATCCTATCCTGGATAACACTATTCTCATCCTACCTTATTCTCCTTAACCTTAACACCTGAAAACCTGTTGCTCTACAAATGGGGACCATAACCCATAAAAGTAACCCCGTAGTGGTTACTACTTTAGTTGCAATAATTCTGATTCAGTCCCTTCATCAAATCAGAAATTGCCTGAAGGTATCTACACTTATTATTATTTCATGACACATATGCCCTTAGCCACCAAATTAATTACTTAAGATCATTTTATATTTTGGCTAATTACATAATGGCCATAACACAATTATAGAATTATATTTGTGACCCATAAATTGTCAGAAATTCCAACAATAGAAAGCCAAGATGCATGAAAAGGGAAAGACAAACATGATCAGGTACTTTTGCAAAAAAATTAACATCAACATGACACAATTTTTTTTAAGGCATGGGACAATATTTTTAATGACAAAGGTAGATGCTATAGATTTATTTAGGGCTGTAAGAAATAGAGTACAACATTATTTGAAAACAATTTATTTATTGATAAGCATACTCATGCAGAAAAGCTTGAGTGCTCACATCTTTGTCTACACGTGTTTGAGACTATTGTTAAAATAGTTATTTTTTTTGTTAAGTGAAAATTTTATTAAAAAGAACAAAAATTACAAATAGGAAAAAATAAATATACAATTCTCGAAAATGAGATGATAAAAATATTACATGGTTCAAAAGAGATCCACTAAAATCCAATCTAACAAAACAACAATAATAATAGCACTCCAAGTATAAAATTGAATTAGAGATCTACTAAAACCAAAATATAATTGCACCTTTATATTTACCTTTAATCCAAAATGATGATTTTTGTTTACCTTTGTGTTAACTTATGTGAAGGGTATGGAGTTAAACTAAGGCGATTTGCAAATTCGTTAATTAATTGTAATGATATCATTCATCATATCATACTTAGTGACTTAAATCTATGAAAACAATCAACACGTATTTATACATGTTAATCTCTGAGGCAAGTGTACATTAGAAAAATAAGATAATTAGTTCTCCAATCCATAATTTTCCACTACAATTTACTCTTTTAAATTCATTATTGTCATGTTAGGATAAAGTATTAACCCCTACAAGAATTTAAAGTGAGATTAACTATTGTCTAGTAAAAACACACCATTTGTGCAAGAGTGGGCCAATCATAAGATCGCTAAAACAATGGCTTTAGATCTCAAATATGGTCCGTTCGTAAATAATAGACTTCAAACTATTTGTATTAATAATGTTATTGTTTTAAGACTAGTTGACTACATATTTTTCTTATAACATAATAATTATAAGACTATTTAAGTAGGGTAAATAGATTTTTTGTAATCTAAGACTTTATTATCTCATGAATCCTATTTTTTCCTATAAAAAATACAATGGAGAAACTTTAATAATTATTGATGAATTGATTGTAATTAAAATTGGTGATTCGCTTTGTCTAAATGCATGACATCTTCAAAAGGGCGGTTTACTGTATTATACTATAGTGAAATTTGAGAATAGTATATATATATGTAGCCCCATCTTTATAAGGGAATAGGTTATTTCTATGACATTAAGTATTTGGATGTGTCTTAATGTAATAATAAAGTTGTTTGTCTTATAATTTACAAGTAAAAAATTCTATGAATAAATTCTTCAGTTACAAGGATATGATAGTATGTACTTATCATCCTCAAAACCTATTAAATAGAAATCCCATACATTAGGCTATCAAATTTATTAAATAAAACTAATTAAAATAATTTAATTAATAAATTTTGACACAAAAAGGAGAATATAAAATTCTAAGTAATAAACAAATTTTAAATTTCTTTTTGTATTATGTACATATACCGAAGGTTCATCCTATTAGGAAGTAAGTACAGCTGGCTCACCTCATTCTTTTAATTAGTTTTGAAATGATACATTAATATTATATCAGAATGAAATAATAACTTATTTTATGTTGTTATTGACTAAAATATATCACTTCGTCATCGATCAAATGTAAGTCTTTCGCCTCATATAATATATTTTTATAAATGAGACATGTTGGAAGTAATTCTCACATCTCCTCCCTCATTTTACTAGGCACTATTCAAATAGTTATTGGATTATTTCCTTTATTGCTTATTGATTTTGAAATATCCCATTAATACATCGACCAAAACCTTCCCAATTTATCTCTCTCTTCAAAATTGACTTTATTTTACCATGTTCACAAGAGGGAGGTCGATCAATTATGTTCCATCAACTTGTGAATCTCTTGTAGTAGCCACAAGTTTCAATGAATGTTATACTCACTTTTAGAAATCTCCATTTTCCAAGTGAATCCATCATAACAAGTCCTTTAGACTTCAGATGTTGTTATTATTGAGTTGAGAACCCAACTCAAAGGGTAGTACTATCTAAGGGGCAACTCCAATGCCCTTATCATGAGGCTCAATTAAAAGCCGAACATGTGGGATATGAGCTTAAAGATTGTCTTAGGGTGACTTCGGGTCATCTAATTTGGGATTTTGCTTAAACTTGAAGAACAAGATAGCACCATGATACTCCCTACACTCGAGTTGTTAGATAATGAACTCTCATATAAATAGGGTGCAGCAGACACATGATTTGGGAGGACTCTAGTAATGGTTTTGATGAAGAGTTAGATGATGTATATGCCTTGTCTCGTCTTATGAAGACTCTTTCTGCATCTAGTATAGGTAAAACATACTCATTTCCGTTAGACCTAATTAACTCATGGAAATTATACAAGCCATGACACTAAAACACTAGAAAACCTTCATGTCATTGACACACAAAGTAAATACATCATTACGTATGGAGATCACTTGTCTTCAATTGTATCCCATTTTATGTCACAAGTCAATCATATATTAACACGTGGATAAAATAAAAATTTAAAAGCAAAAGGTAATAAGATGAAGCAATCTTATTGTTTTAAGACATGAAATGAAATATTATTTGAGACATGTGATATGTTTGGACTTGTGATCTCCATCTCCCTCTCTGCAACACTTGGCAACCAAAATTCTTCTAAAACTGCAAATGGATATCTTAAAAAGAATTAAAAAGGGATTTTAAAAAAGAATTAAAAAGGAAAAATACACAACTGTATGAAACCTTTTATCGTAAAAATAACAATACCCTGTGTGAAATGAAAGCAAAACAATTATCTCGCCATATTTTTATACTATCCACTCATTCACTGATTAACTAAAACATAATCTAATAAATTGTACAAAATAAGAATAAAATGTATAAAAGCAATTATCTCACCACCTCTATCCACCTAACTTAAAAGCCAAGTTCACATATCATTTTCCTTTCCAGAAAATAGCCGGTCCGATGATCGTTCTCCCACGTCATCTTTATTAAACTCAGTAACCTTCTTTGATATGTTGGAACCCGCTCTACTCATCCAACGAAACATTCTCCGATCCGACTGGTCCAACCGCTCGAGATTGTTCCTCCCACAGCCACTGCCAACACTTCGTGTCCTATAACCCCTCCTCTCACTACTCTCGGGTGTGAAAGCTACGCCTAAACTCTTCGTGCGGCTAAGCGTTGACGTCACCAATTGATTCCTCACCTCCTCCGGCAACCTCAACGTGAACCTCTCCAAATTCTCACCGCGTTGAACCAGCGAGTGAGAGCGTGGAAGCAAATTCGTGAATCTAAACCCAGTTGACCTTGATCTACGTGGACGGTTCTGATTAACCGAATTGTTATTACTCAACTTCGGAGACTCCTTCATCACTGTACCTTGTCTTCCACTGAATTCATCAACGTGGACCGGGTCCGGTTCCGGGTCGGTTTGATCCGGAAGTTGAATCGTCATAAAGGGAACAACTTCGCTTGGTGTGGAAACAAGGTTGGCGCGACAAACAGGGCATGTGGAGTGATTAACTAACCAAGCATCGATGCATTCAGCGTGAAACACGTGGTTACAAACTGGGATCAAACGCAGTTTTTCATCGTCTTGAAACTCGTTTAAGCACACGGCGCATTCTAGCGTGGCCATTCCTATCTTGAGGCTCTTCACGGTGGAGTATATGAAGGTTGGGAAGGTTTCAATTATCTCCCGGTCTAGGCCACGTGGCCGGTGGTTACTTCCGATAATTGGGATCGAAAGGTCGTGTCTTCCTCTCATTCTTCGCTCTGTGCACTGGCGAGTGTAGACAGAAACGAAACCCAATAGTACGAACACAACGACCAGGATCACGAGGGCCATGACCATAGATTTATTGAACTGGACATTGGAAATAGTATTGTCAGGTGGAGGAGGTGTCAGTGTGTTTGGTAACTGTGCGGTTGCCGGCGGTGGAAACTGTATAAGAATAAAAAGTAGTAATAGTAGAGGAAGAACATGATGAAGATTGAAGTGGAGGTTGAGTGGTAGTGTGGTAATGGAAGGAATGGGAGAAGAGTCTGTGTGAGTGGACATAGCTGAAGATTTGAATTGGATCATATCAGAGTTCAGGTGGGTTTGTTTGCTGTGTAAACAAGCAAAGAATTTTGGTGGTTCTATCGTTGATGATTAAGAGTAGGTGGCCACTGATTGCTCTCATGTTCTTTTTTCATAATATTAATGATGATTTGGTTGTTAAGTGAAGCAAGGTATGAGCAAAAGATATGCACAAACAATTACATAAGGCACCACACTTCGGCGCTTTTTTTTAATGGGGTGGCCGTGGGGACAACTTGTGAATTAAGAGAGAGAAAAACGGTGACAGATGGAGTTCTTCCCTCACTTCGGAGGAACTGGATTCCAAAGGAGAAGGGGGTTGCTCTACCCTTAATGCATAGTCCAGATCCATGCAACCAAGAACAATTTCCAAGTTCTCTTTCCAATCCTTAAAATTTTCACCGTTAAGGACCGGAACCGAATTCAAATTCGCAGATAT
>NC_032023.1:6185738-6186381 GCF_001865875.1 Lupinus angustifolius | reverse complement strand
CCTAGTGCACCATCAATATCAAGTCTTTGGACAGTGATATCAACTGCAAGTGGTACTCTTGTTGTAATGATCAAACATTCATAATAAGGCATGTCAACTGACGAATCCCTCTTTGGATTGATTCATCAGTCACACGTATAAAACTTTAGAATTATGACATGTTTATCATCACAGGTGTGTATGATCTTCGGCCAAATATTAACTTTCCTTTGGGCCAGCTAATATCCGCATGAATGACCATGCACACTTACATCCGTTATTCCTCATGAGTTATATCCATGAAAGAGGTCACTTTGGCGACATTTCACTTCATTTGGCTCATTTGAAATAATAGCAGCCTTAATGGACATACAAACAATTAAAATCAATGCATAAAGATACTGAAGTCCCAAAAATAATAAATTAAAAAAAAAAATTTGTTTTTTTCGCTTGGGCGAGCAGAATCTCGCTCGAGCGAGCCAAATCTCGCTTGAGCCCATCATCCAAAAAATCAAGAACAAGCAGCAAAAAGCAACATTCAATCATTTCAAATCGTTTTGTTTCATATTGAAAAGCATAAATGTTTTTTTAATCGATTCATAGCATAAACGAAACACCAAAACCCTAAATCAAACCAGATTTGGGGAAGAACATGAAAACCTAA
>NC_032023.1:6140190-6185638 GCF_001865875.1 Lupinus angustifolius | reverse complement strand
TACATAAACCCAAATGGAACAACCATGGTCCAGACCGAAGAAACCTCAAATGAGTTCATGGTGAAGATGAAGAACATACCTTGTTGAGCCATTTCCGGAATCTCGAAGGTATGAGGGTTCGATGATCTTCCAGATGATAGAGCGCCTTACGGTTTTCCTTATGCTTCTCTAGAGGGGAATGAGAGAGCTTTCTTTAGTGTGCCTTAGGGAGAGTATCGCTTGCCTTAGCCTTTTTGGTTATGAGGAGAAACCTCATCCTTATACCTAATGAGCCTTATGGATGGGTGGATAGTGTTATCCTATCCTGGATAACACTATTCTCATCCTACCTTATTCTCCTCCACCTTTACACTTGAAAACCTGTTGCTCTACAAATGGGGACCATAACCCATAAAAGTAACCCCGTAGTGGTTACTACTTTAGTTGCAATAATTCTGATTCAGTCCCTACATCAAATCAGAAATTGCCTGAAGGTATCTACACTTATTATTATTTCATGACACATATGCCCTTAGCCACCAAATTAATTACTTAAGATCATTTTATATTTTGGCTAATTACATAATGACCATAACACAATTACAGAATTATATTTGTGACCCATAAATTGTCAGAAATTCTAACAGAAATAAGTTACCACTTACCAAAACAAGGTTAAGCTTTATATAGTAGAGTACATGTACTCTGCATTTCTTTTGTTTAGTGTTTCAAACTGTGGTCACATTTGGAGGTAGAAAAATCTTGAAAGTATCGCTGATCGAAAAAATGCTATTGATAATAAAACCAAAATAATAAAGATTAACAACGCCAATGCAATGAAGAATTGAAATGATATGTATTAGGAAAAGGAAACATATAGATAATTTGATCAATTATGGAGAGAGAAGAATGAAAATGATACTTGATTTGTCAACTTCTAAAAAAAGGCAACATTGTCTTATAGAAATTATATTCTGAATCCAGTTTAATTATGTTTTACTTTTATATAGTAGTATAGATACAAAATAATGAAAACATACAAAAAGTAAAGAAGCTAAATAAAAGATATATATATATATATATAGTACTTCTAGGAAATATATAGAACAATAAATTATACTGACACCCCTGAGTTTTAGAGAAATTACATAAACCACAACTTGTTAGGTATTAGTGCACAGAACACACCTAGAAGGGGGTTGAATAGGTGTCGCAGTTACCAATTACCACTTTTTGCAGTGAAGCCCTATTCTGGAAAAAACCACAGTTAATTGATTAACACTATGTGTTAATCGATTAATTCACAGAAAATAGCAAGTTGCGGAATGACTTATTGCACAACCACTCACCGATATCCAGATACAAATAAAGCATATATACTTGAACAAAATTAAACTCAATATAGCAAATTTACAATATCCAAATTATCAGCTAAAAATAGGCAATATTACAACTTCAAATGTAAAGAGATTAAGAATAGAAAAATGCTACAAGAAAGAATTTTATCCTGCTTCATTTGTGGGTCCACTTTCAAACTACACTCAGGCCTCCCCTTCTGATCTCGGGAGATTTTCTTCACTAATATTGAAACGAAAGTATTGTTACATGCACACTTCCAATACAATACAAAAACTTAGACGCTCCCTTCTTGATTAACGAGCTGTTGAGAATAACTGTTTTCAGGTTTTCAGTTATCTATTAAAACTGAATTCACGCTAATCAATGAACACCTTCCTTAATCGATTAACTAACATATTTTTCAGCTAAATGATTGAATGATAAACTATCTATATGTTATGTTTATCAACTATACATATTTTACCAATATGTTATGCCTAAGATGCACAAGTAACATGTATGATTAATGCATGAACATATAATAATCTAGATGGCATGTCTCATGTAAATGAATTGATTATTTTTAAGACTTGTGAGAATTGCATCTAGGTTTACATAACCTAGACTCAATATCTAAGGCACATATCTAAGACTCTAAAAATGACTCTTTTAAGGAACCTAGTCTAGACATGAAGGCCTTGAGTCCATGGCATGTTGATTTGTTGAGTCATCTTCAAGCTTTCAGTAAATCTTTGTCTTCATCAAAACATAGGAAATCTAATAGTGCAACACTTTGACATTTTGCACTTTCAATCTTCCCCTTTTTGATGATGACAAACTCCACACCAAATCTTGTTTTGATGCATAGCTTGATGATGGTTATAGAATGCATGGTTGTTAATTTCAAAGTTAAAGCGCATAGCTGGACAACGAAAGTGAATATTATTTACAACCTACAAATTTACATCAAACAACAAAGCAACCTTTCTCCCCCTTCTAACATTATCAAAAAGATAAACGAATCAATCTCGTTAAAAGTAAGAAAAGTTATATAATGAAATCAAAATTGTAATCAATCAAATAAATTTGGGAGTTCAATTAATTAACCAGTTGAAGGAAACTTGTATAAGTGCACATGTTGACAAATACTTAATCGATTAAAAGTGTAGGTTAATTGATTAAATTGACAGAATATAGTAAATGAGCACATTTAATGGCATGAACGGTTATACAATGACTAATTAAGCATAAAATGATCAAGCATTAATATCATAGCATGTATACAGCAGGCTCAATCCAACAGAATAGATGTAGATAACCAATCATGGTCAAGTACCATTAAACATAAATTCATACTATATATGACATAGATACACATATGATATAAGCAATGCAAAACAAAACCAGTAACGATTAAAGTTCAATGTCATGCATACCATGTGATAAATGTTCAGCAAGAGTAGATATACACGATTACAACCCAATAAAAGCAAAGAGAAAATATGTCTCAAGAGTACAAAGAAACAAAATCCTTGAAATTAGCCAATAGAAGAACTAAACCAAAGGACACCTAGGGTTTAAGGTCTTGTAATCTAAGGATGCGGAGGAAGGTCTTTGTCATGAGGAATAGAACTTTCAGACTACTATCTCCTTAGATGAGGACTCTCAGCTTCTCAAATTCTGCACAAAACCTATCATTTTGTGCTTCAACAGTGTTTTGAACAAAGCTCCTCATAGACTGATAGTGGTTATTGATGTAGGCAACCTAACGTTCTTCAAATTGCTCCAAGTTTGTATGGTAAGAATCATTCAAAGACTGGAAATGTAGATCCATTATATTATTCATCCTTTGCTCCATTGCATCCAACTGAGCTAATCCGAAGGGTGGTACCTGCTGTACGTTTCCAGTCGACTCCCCCTGAATTCTTGTATTATGCTGATCTGTTCCTGCCTGATCCTCATCTCCAGACAAGTCCAGATCCACAGTAGTGTAATCCTCTTGGTATTGCCAAGTATTCCCATACTTGTAAATGCCCATATTGTGGATCAAACTTTCACCAACCAGGTGATCTTTATCAGAAGACTCCATGATGATGGTATTAGACACATCAATATGCAGATAATTGATGATCCTCAAAATGAATATACTATAGGATAACAGCTTGGATTGTGATGTTGACACACTATACTTGACCTTAAGGATCTCCTCAGGCATATTAATCATAACATTTTCTTTAACAACATACATTAACCTCAAATCATTCACAGTGAGATGTGCACGATTTATGTTCCTCTGAACTAAAATATATGCTATCAGATAGTGCAATAGTCTATTTTCCATAGATAATGACCCAACTTTTGTTAATTCTCCTTGGATATACAGATGGGGACCTCTCAAGCATGACTTGTAAACCTCAGCAGCATCGAATAAATTCTTGACCCAGACACAATTACCAATGCTAGCACCATTGGTGGACAAACCTCCCACATTCATGAAAATATCCTCACTCAGCTCAAACAAATTTCCAGAAACCATAGACCAATACTTGCCATCCTTATATCTAAAGTTGGCATAAATTCTCTAATCAAAGCAGGGTAAATATTTCCCTTTAATTCCAGAAAGGTGACAACTCCTTGAGCTTGCATGCCTTGCGGAAATTCAAAATTTTGATCCATCATCCAGGTTAAATCGGCATACCTGATGTAAGTTAGTTTCCTACCTTGAAACTTTGACAGCCGAGTCCCCTGCAGTATGAGAGAGTAGTAAGGGTCTCCAAGGTCCTGCCTCACATTCGGATTCGAAGATGTAGCAATAGGAGCCATTCGTGCGTGTTGAGCAGTTGTATTACTCCTTTTTGAATGAATTCTTTCCATTTTGATTGCAAAAACCGAGAGTATTGAGAGGTGAAGAAGGATTTTGGGGGGGAACCTAACCTTAGGGTTTGGAATTGGGAAAGTGGGTTTCCTTGAAAAATTTGAGAAGCAATGGGATGAAAGGAAGTGCAATGTGGGTAGAGGGTGAGGTTTAATATTCTTTTAGGCTAAGAATTCAGATTATGTTGTTGCCTATGAGATTTTGAGAGAAAATGGGATAGAGAGGATTTGAAAAAATGGCAAAAACACTTTTGGGTCTACTTTATCTGTCGTCGTTAATCGATTAAGAGCATTACTTCATCGATTAATCATAGTTAAAATTCCAGATTTTCAAAAAAATGACTTAGGTAATCGATTAAGATGGGACATTAATCGATTACATTTCGAAAAAATTTAAGTGTTGGCTACTAGAACTCATTCTGATCGATTAAAACTCATGGTTAACCGATTAACAATCATTAGATTTGTAGGATCGAGAAGGTTTTCGAGTTTTAGAAGCATGTAAAGATTTCTAACATATAACAAGCAATTTTAAGCAAACACATATACATATAGAGCATATTATACTAGATCATGAATCATTTTAGGAAGAGAATGCATTCAACAAATATTCATTTTGAAGCATATTAGACATTTAGCATGCGAAGCACATAATAAATAGTTAGACGATTTTAATCAAGATATTTTTCATCAAGAATTCCAAGTTCTCTTCGAAGAACATAGATTAACCAGTTCTTGTTCTCTTGATACACTAAGATGCAAAGATTTGAGTAACCTCGTATGCACTCTACCAGATGATATTATGTAGTTAATGACATAAAACAAAAAATGCAGTTAATTTAGAAAGATTAGAATGTCAAGTATAGTAAATCAAACAATGCAAAAACATAAATAGTTATGGGATAAGGAAAATGAGACGATGACTTTTATCCTGGTTCGATTGTTAATCCTCATGCAATCTAAATCCATGTCTCCCCTTTTGATCTTGATAAATTTTATTCATTATGGAACAAATGTTTTACAAACACACTTCCACTAAGACAGTCTTGAACTTAAGCTTTTAATGGCTTTCGTTAACCCACTTCTAATGGCTCCCTCATCACTTCTGATGGACGGCCCCACCACTTCTAACTTCTCTACCAAGATTCTTGTATAGTGAACCTAGCTTCTAATGACTCCTCGCCAATTATAATCAGGGTTTCCTAAACCTTTTCTCTTATTCTTGGTGATGCCACACAACAAAGATAATTGTTAATACAATTGTCTACAATGTGCAAAAAATGAGTAATGCACCTTAAATGCGTTGAATATACACACACTTCCAGAACCTAAAACGTTTCTAAAAGTCACACACAACACAAAATTAAGATATGAGATGCAAGGTTTTATAAACTTGATTTGACTTTTGAAATTCCTGTAATACTTCTCTAAACATTCATGAAGTATTTTTTCCTATCTCTTTTTGTGTATCAAATATGTTTTCTCTCTTTTTAGAAACACTTTGGAGAATTCTATCTTTGAATGTGAAAGTGAAAATCAATATGAATTTCGTATTATGAATAAATGAGATGAAAATGGGAAAAGATGGTTTAAAATACAGCTTTATTTTCTAGTGTAGCTAATCAATTAAACAGTCTACTTAATCGATTAAAGAGTCTTTAAAAATCAAGATTTTAGAAATTATAACTTCCATTAATCGATTAACCCTTAACTCGGTCAGTTAACCCTTAACTTAATCGATTAATGAGTTCCCATTTTGTACAACTTAATCGATTAACTAAACTTAATTGATTAAGGGTTTTCTGAAAAGTTACTTTGATGCTATATGAACCTCCTACATGATTTATAAAAGTATGATGCACTATTTTGAATGATGTATGATTTAAACTTAATTTAATACACCAAAACCATGTGATAATATATTTATGCATGTGCATGTAAATCATGTTTGTAAGCATGTAAGTCTCATTATTAGTTATGATCATATTTTAGGTTGTGAGACTTCCATTAAGATTCACGTAACATAGATTCTACCCAATCAAACATCTTAAGACCTAAGATAATAGAAAATACTCTTAGCCTTCTAGATCTTCTTGAATGCTTGAACTTTGAGTGAACTTGAGCTTTGGCTTTGTTATTTATTGATTCATCCATGTCTTCAAGCTTGTCTTTAAACTTTTTTTTCATCAAAATCCATGTGATGCATGCTTGCATTTACAATATCCTCACGTGATGTGTGCTTTCATTTACAATCTCTCCCTTTTGATGATGGAAAACCAGTGATGGATCTGTTTGATGATAATGATCTTGTTTTTCAATTTGCTTTGAGTTTTAAGGATTGCACATTGCTCCCACTCATTTTATGCATTTGAATAATTTTGTATTTGAGAAAGCCTTGACAATGCTACATATCTAAAAAACATAAACAACAACTTTCTCTCCCTTTTGGCATGATCAAAAACCATTGATATATATGAATTTTTTAGCTAAAAGTAAGGAAATAAGGCAATTTCTATTGGTCTTAATTGATTACGTATCTGCTGAATCGATTAAGTATGTTTGAATTTTACACATAAATGCATTTTGGACTAATCTTAATCGATTAAGATTGCTAATAATCGGTTAAGTTTACTAGTTTTTCAGTTTTTCTTTGGATTTGTATGCTAAGTACAGAATTCATGATACATTATTATCCATGTTATGCAATAAAAATTTAAGAACACTATGTTCAATGCAAAAGATTTAAAGAAAACGTTCATTCATTGATCAAAATGATTATAAACTAGGATAACAAAGTACATAATGCCAAATAAACAACAAAGTGCCAATAAAGACATGAAAGTACAATTAAATGACCAAAAACACACACCTAAAACTAAACCTAACTAGGGCAACACAAAGACGCCCTAAGCTAGACTAGTTAGGAGGTGGTTGCGGAAAGCCGCCCAAGGTCGAGAACAAAAAGCTAAGTTGATCGAAATGGGTTACGTTTTCCAACTCTTGTCACTGAAACTTCACCATGAGCCTTTCCTCCACTGATTGCATCCTATTCTCCATGTCTTGCATTCTCGAATCAATCTGCTCATCTAGGTGTTGTTCCATGGCATCCAATTGAGCCAAACAAAACGAAGGTGCTTGAGGCTACGAGGAGCCTCGTCATTATGTTGCTCTTGGTTTTGCTAGCCTTGGTTAGCATCATCTTCCTCATAAGATAAATCAAGATCAATGGTAGTCTTAGGTCCTCATGATACATTCACTCGCCACCATATTTATAGATACTCATATTGTGATGTTGCTCTTGGTTTTGCTAGCCTTGGTTAGCATCCTCTTCCTCATAAGATAAATCAAGATCAATGGTAGTCTTAGGTCGTCATGATACATTCACTCGCCACCATATTTATAGATACTCATATTGTGAAGGAGACTATCATTAACCATATGCTCTCTCGGATTCACAATAATTATCTCCTCGCCAGAGGTGTGGATCCCAACATGATCAATGACACGATAGATAAATATCCTATAAGCTAATAACCTCGAGGAAGAAGAGGCAATTCCCAACATGACCTTCAAAATCTCAGTAGGCCAGCTAATCAAAATTTGTTCCTTAATAGCAAACATAAGCTTCAATTCGTTGTCTGTTGGTTGCTCATGGCTTGTGTTACGCTGAACTAAGATGTAGGCAATCAAGTAATGCAATAGCCTATTCTCCACTATCATAGACTTTGCCTTGGTGAGTTCGCCTTGGACAAAGTAATTAGGTTCTCTAAGGCACAATTTGTACATCTCGGTGGAGTCATAAGCACTCTATTTTTCATTGTTACAGTCACCGAGAGGGGTACCATCACTTTCCAAGTCTCCAACATCCATATAAATATCCTCATCAAAAGTGATTAACCTCCCTTTCACCATAATTAGGTAACCACCACCCATGTACTGAAAATTGGCATAAAACTCCCGAACCAGAGAGGGGTAAATGCTGTCATTAAGCTCCAAAATCTCACAGCCCCTTAAACCTCCAATTCATGAGGAAATTGCAACCTTTACTCTACCATCCATGCGATTTTGATATATATAATGTAAGTGTGTTTACGTCCAACAAAATTTTCAAATCATTCTACTTGAAGAGTAGGCGCAGAGATGGGGTCCCTACCAATGAATAAATTCTTCCCAAGACCCGAAAATGATTCGCCTCTATCCAAATTTCTCATACACCCAAGATGGCGAAAAGAACGGTTAACCCAGGAGTAGTCTTCACTTTCTTTGGTCTTCCTCATTCATTTTAGTAGAATAAAGGATGAATAATCGATTAAGAGACAGAAATTGAGTTAGGGTTTCAAATGGGTTAAAATTAGGTAATTGATTTGTAGAGGAATGGATGGGTTAGAAGAAAAAAGGAAGTATGGAAATTTAATGGGGTTGCTTGAATTTCAATTTGATGAAGAAAAGAAAGACGAATTTGAGGATGAAGGGATTTCAAGATAGAAGAAACGAGGTTGACCTAAAACAGAACTGGACTGAGAATTATACTTGAATATTTTCTTTAACTCGATTTAATCAATTAAATTTTGTGTTAATCGATCAACTAGTTTGAAAAATTAACACATATAACTGATTAAGTCCTTATTTAATTGATTAAGTATTTCAAAAAATATGCCCAAGTAATCGATTAAGATCTTATTTAATCGACTAACATACTTAAAAAATTCTTAGGTAATCGATTAAAATACAGAACAATAGGTTAAATAAGTCACTTTCACATATTTTAGCATAATTCAGATTAGTTTAAGGGTTTGCTAAGAAACTACTAGAAAAAACCTATTCTAAACACTTATTACACACTAAACCAGAACCAAAATACATGAAAACATATACAATCAATAAAGCGTGCATTTATTGGCAATAAGTGTGATTCTTTAGGATTAGCTAGATATCTAGCATATATGCAACCACTAAGCATGATATTGGGAAGAATAGATGTTAAATATAGTAAAGGATTAATCATGCCTCTATATTTAGTTACCTCAATAGGTTTACTTTTTTCATTCTTATCAAAATAACAAGAAGTTGTCACATGTTGAAGCTTCTTTGGCCTTTCTTCAAGTTCTTGATTTTTGTCTTTCACTTTCTTGCATAATATTTTGATCTTTAGAATATGCATCCTCAAGAGCACCTGCAAAATCATTACACATACCTTTCCTCTCCTCTTTTGGAGATTGCTCATCGAATGTAAAATTGTATAAATTTTTCTATGGTCATTGGCTTACAATATAGTAGACTTGTTATACTATTTCATGATTAGAATATCATATAAATATTTACACTTGCTTAAAAGATATTACAATTATTTAAAAAGAAGCATTTGTATCCAAAAGCATGTAAATGAGAAATATTTAGTTTTCTGCCTTCAAAAAGTTTATCAGGGGGTTTTCTCAAAAAATATGGTCTCATTAGGATTTTATTAATAACATTATCTATGTCACTTAAAATGATGTAACACTTAGAGTTAGAAGAGATGTTGTTACCATAGCTTGCAACAATTATAAATGGCACGAAATAATACTTATTGGTTTTCCCATAGGGGAATCTCTGCAAGCAAGCTTCTCAGCCAACTTGCTTCTTCACTAGCTATTGCTAGTGCTATCATCTCAGCTTCCATAGTGGATTGAGCCAAAATAGTTTGTTTCTTTGACTTCCAAGAAACAGTCCCACCAGCTATGCTAAATATATAGCCATTGGTTGCTTTAGAATCATATGAAAGAGTGTTCTAATCAGCATCACTGAATCCTTCTAGGACAGCTAGAAACCTTCGGTAGTATAATCCAAGGTTCATTGTTTTCTTAAGGTATTCCATTACCCTTTCTATAACATGTCAATGCTCCATACTAGGTCTACTGGTAAACCTGCATAATAATCCCACAACATAGGCAATGTCGGGTCTAGTTCAATCAGTGGCATAACGAAGGCTGCTAATGATGCTGGCAAAAGTGATCAGAAAGTTGTGTGAAAGTTATGTGAAAGTGTTGGTATAAGTTGTGAATTAACTTAAATGTCTAAGTGCCTTTAAATAGGCTTCTAACCAGCCATCATACCCATACATCAAGGTAGAAGTCGATTGGAATGACATTCATTCGTTTTGGGTGAAGTTGTTTGACATTGGATTTGAAAATCTCGTATAACAGCTCTCAGTAACTGATTACTTCACTAGTTAATCGAATATCCAAAGTTTCTATCCAAATGAGTAACTGGTTACTATCATGAGTAATCGGTTACTCTGTGTATAAAATGTTGTGTAACTTGTTACACAGTTTGAGTAATCTGTTACTCAGTCCTAGTAACCCATTTCTTGGTTCTAATTATCCATTATTTGGTTCAAGTAACCTGTTACTTAGGTCCAGTAACATATTACTTAGGTTAAGTAACCTATTACTTAGCTTTCAAAAATTTAGTTCATTTTAATTCCAATTTAAAATTACTTTTCAAAAGGTTTTATTCTGAGCATTTGGTTAATCAAAATGACAAGAATTGGGGAAAGAAGTACCTATCTTAAAAGACTCTAATACATCATGATCTTGAAAAGCTTTTCTCCCAAGTCTTCAAGGTCTTCTTTCTTTTCTTTTTTTGTGATGATATTGGTATCTTCATCAAAAACACGTCAAGGTTTGGAGCAAGATCTTCTTTGCAGTTCCAATAATATAAAGGGAATGATGCCAATTTGAAAAGATGAAAGCTCAATTGAGCCGAAGGAATAAGAACCGGAAGCAAATATATGCCTGATGGTAGACACTAGCTCTAATTATGAATATGAGATACATTTCAAACCAAGTAAATTAACTAATGCATATGATAAACTCTTAGAAGAATCCAACTGCATTTCTAAAGGATACAAAGTCCTCAAAATAATGAATGATAAACTATCCAATGAGTTTACTCAGAAATCTGAAGAGTGCTTCAGGTTGGCAGAAAATAGAAAACATAAGTCTGAATTTAATTGACGGAACAAAATCTATCCTTGGTGCTTGTAATGAGACAACCAGTATTTTAAATTGTGGTTGCGGTCGGGGATGCGGTTATTGCGATTGCGGTCAATGCGGCTATTGTGATGCGGATTACGACCGTTGCGGTGTGAATTATGTTGTGAGTAAAAACATATTTTTGACATTGATGCGGTCCAATACGGTTGTGTTGCGGCCTGATGCGGTTGCATTGCGACCTGATGCGGTCTAAATGCAGTCCAAATGTGGTTGTGTTGCGGCCTGATGCGGTCACATCAATGTGATTCGGTATCACACTGCTTGATGCGGTTGCGGCGGTCACCACAACCGCAATATTGTTGCCGCATCACGTGATGCGGTCCGCAATTTGTTACACCAGAGACAACAAAAAACAATTGAGGAACTTCCATGAGAGTTGTCTAAGTTTATGAATTGAAGAGAGAACTTGACTAAACTCTTTGGCAATCAAATAAGTTCTCAAGATAAAGAAGGAATGTTTTATTTTAGTCAAAACCTGCTAGTTGAACACACTACGCCTACACATGTTAGACATGTCTCCAAATCTCATCATGTTAGACCTATCTCTAAATCTTCATTTACTAGACATCTTTCTAAATCTCCTTTTGTTAGACATGTCTGAATTTTATATGGAAAATTTGTAGATGTTATGTCCAAGTGTATTCACAAATATAGAAAGTCATCACAAACTTCTCCAACTAAGTACAAAGACCCAAGAAAATATGGGTATCTAAATCCATGATTATACATATTTCATATATATATTCTCAACAAGAAAAAACAATCAACAACTATGGTACACGAACAACCTGTGCTTGGGACACATGATAAGAAGAAGGCTTATATTCCTTGAACTAGAATCAAAAGATGGTGAACACCTGACTTTTGGAGGAAACCAAAAGGGAAGATAATTTGGAGTAGATAAAATTGGTGGTAAACCTCCTCCACCTAACATTTCTAATGATTTATATTTCAAATAATTAAAATATAACTTACCCAACATAAGTCAATAGTGCAACATTGGTTATTGCATATCATTTTCTAGTAATGCATGTAGAATAAATGATAAAATGGTAAAAAATATCATTTTTAAAGTCAACATGCAACATAATATTAATATGTCTGATCTTTTATTACATAATGTTACATGTCTGTTAATTGAATGCGGAAAACCTAATGATCAGGGCTTTGTTCCTACAAAAAAATGTTTATGCCCATACATAAATCCGGATGGAACAACCCTGATCTAGACCGAAGAAACCCCAATTGATTTCATAGTGAAGAAGAAGAGAATACCTTGATTAGCCATTTGGAATTTCAATGGTATGTGGGTATGAAGATCTTCCAGATGATAGAGTCTGATTGTTTTCCTTATGCTTCTCTAGAAGGGAATGAAAAACCAAGGAGAGTGACAACCTGATGGAATTTTGATGGATGTGTTACCTTATGGACAACTCCTTATCCATCCACCTTTATTCTCATCAGCTACTCAACAAAACCTATTGCTTTACAAATGGGGATCATAACCCATAAAAGTAACCGTAGCGGTTACTACCTAAGTTGCAATAATTCTAATTCAGTCCCGTCATCAAATCAGAAATTGCCTGAAGGTATTTGCACTTATAATATTTCATGACACATATGTCTTTAGCCACCAAATTAGTTCTCGAATACCATTTTATATTTGGCTAATTAAATAATGGCCATAACACAATTATAGAATTATATTTGTGACCCATAAATTGTCAGAAATTCTAACAATCTTCCACTGGTCACATATATGATTCATCATACGTGTTATCCTTATTGCGCGCTTAAAATTGTCATTATGACTCAGGCATACTCAAATTATCCCGTCCATTAGTCCTGTCTCCATATCGAATCATAGTGAATTTCGCCATATCAATCATGACTAATTCAACAATGATCACCAACATATCAATCATGACTAATTCAACAATTTTCATGTTCTCTT
Organism: Lupinus angustifolius; assembly: GCF_001865875.1. Lineage (NCBI taxonomy): Eukaryota > Viridiplantae > Streptophyta > Magnoliopsida > Fabales > Fabaceae > Lupinus > Lupinus angustifolius. Next base: position 6,172,459 of record NC_032023.1, on the reverse strand, counting down.
TCCAGTCCTTAAAATTTGTTCCATTAATGACCGGAACCAAACTTAGATTTGCAGATATAGAAGCAATTGATGTAGTTGAATAGAACAAAAGACAAAATATTAAAAAAATATACTCACAACTTAAAATTATCAATGTGCTTAAATAATGGTATGTCCAATTCAAGAAACCTAGTGCACCATTAATATCAAGTCTTTGGACAGTAATATTAACTACAAGTGGTACTCTTGTTGTAATGATCAAACATTTATAATAAGGCATGTCCACTAATGAATCTCTCTTTGGATTGATTCATCAGTCACATGTATAAAAAAATTAGAATTATAACATGTTTATCATCACAGGTGTGTATGATCTTCGGCCAAATATCAACTTTCCTTTGGGCCAATTAATACTTGCATGAATAATCATACACACTAACATCTAATATTCCTCATGAGTTATATCCATGAGAGAGGTCACTTTGGCTACATTTCACTTCAATTGGCTCACTTGAAACAACAGACAACTTAATGGATAACCAAATAATAACCAAAGCCAATGCACAAAGATACCAAAGCCCCATAAATCTTAAATTTCCCAACAAAAAAAATTCTTGGGCGATTGTACTCTCGCTTGGGAGGCGTACTCTCGCTTGGGAGAGCGTACTCTCGCTTGGGAGAGCGTACTCTCGCTTGGGCGAGGTACTCTCGCTTGAGCGTAATAGAAGACAATGCTTCTTTTTAGTTCTCGCTTGGGCGAGGTGCTCTCACTTGGGCGAGCTTACTCTCGCTTGGGCGAGCTTACTCTCGCTTGGGCGCAATAGAAGACAATGCTTCTGTTTAGTTCTCGCTTGGGCGAGGTGCTCTTGCTTGGGTGAGGTACTCTCGCTTGAGCGAAAGCATAGCGACAGAACACGAACATGGCAGTTTCTACATCATTCTTCTCCGAAAAAACCACCAAAAAATAAAAAAAACACCAGAAAAATCATTGATTCAATTCGAATCTATCTATATGCACATGGAAAACGATGAATTTCTATCCTAATCAATCCATGACATAGATAAATCATCAAACCCTAAATCAATCCAAATTTGGGGAAGAAAAAGGAACATAATTTCACACATGAATCAAATTAGGGTGGCTCTGATACCACAAATTAGGGTAGCTCTGATACCAATTGTTGGATTTCTCTGAATAATCCCTTAAATTGAATGCGGAAAACCTAATGATCAGGGTTTTGTTCCTACAACAAAATGTTTATGCCCATACACAAACTCATATGGAACAACCCTGATCTAGACCGAAGAAACCCCAATTGATTTCATAGTGAAGAAGAAGAGAATACCTTGATTAGCCATTTGGAATTTCAATGGTATGTGGGTATGAAAATCTTCCAGATGATAGAGCCTGATTGTTTTCCTTATGCTTCTCTAGAAGGGAATGAAAAACCAAGGAGAGTGACAACCTGATGGAATTTTGATGGATGTGTTACCTTATGGACAACTCCTTATCCATCCACCTTTATTCTCATCAGCTACTCAACAAAACCTATTGCTCTACAAATGGAGACCATAACCCATAAAAGTAACCGTAGCGGTTACTACTTAAGTTGCAATAATTCTAATTCAATCCCGTCATCAAATCAGAAATTGCTTGAAGGTATCTGCACTTATAATATTTCATGACACACATGTCCTTAGCCACCAAATTAATTCTCGAATACCATTTTATATTTGGCTAATTAAATAATGGCCATAACATAATTATAGAATTATATTTGTGATCTATAAATTATCAGAAATTCTAAGAAAGATGACTTTGACATAAAAAGATAGAACACATTAACATGAAACATATACCCAAATTGAAAAGGCTAAACCTTTTAGGAGAATTTCCTTTTAAAAGGAAAATATATATGATGCCCTGTCAAAGAGAGAATTTCCTAATAATGAAAAACTAGTAGACCTCTAAACTTCTACATATGGATCTATTTAGTCAAATCAGCATATCTAGTCTTTGCTTAGAAGAAATTTGGTTTTATGGTGTTGATAATTATGCAAGATTCACATGAGTCCTTTTTCTTACCAACAAGAATGAAACATTAAAAAACTTCACAAAATATTCTATAGAAAAGTTCAGAATAAACACAGTTTCTACATCTGTGTCCTAAGAAGTGATCAAACATGTAATTTTGAGAATGAAAAATTCACAAAGTTCTATTGAGAGAAGGAAATCTCTCATAATTTCTCATCACCTAGGATCGCTCAACAAAATGGAGTAGTGAAAAAAAATGATAGATCATTGCAAGAGATGTGTAGATTAATGCTAAATGAAAACAACATACCTAAATATATCTAGGTTGAATATATCAACATTGCTTGTTATGTGCATAGCATAATTTCGATAAGAACTTTCCTAAACACAGCTCTATATGTATTATTTAAATGTAAAAAATCAAACATTTTTTATTTACATGCATCTACATGTGAATACTATATTTTAAATACAAAGGATAACTTGGAAAATTGATTCTAGATGTGATAAAAGACATTTTTAATGGTTACTATAAAACCTCTAAAGCTTATAGAGACCTAAACTATAGAAATTTTGTTGCTTAAAAGTCTATCCATGTTAAGTTTAATAATGTTTTGAAGATTTGTAAGGAATCATCATATTTGGGAGACAATATTGTAGGTATTGAACTCAAGACTAGGAGAATAACTTGTCTTTTTACTGAAGTCGAAAGAAGAAGTTCATGTAGAACAAATAAGTGACGATCCATCTCAGAATTTCAATGATAAGAGAGACTAGAAGTACAAAATGTATCATCCATAAGATCTCGCCCTTGGGAATCCATCTCAAGGAGTCAAAACCAAATAAGCACCATGAGACATCAACAACATTACCTTCCTATCATATTATAAGCCCTAGAAGATTGATAAAGCGGTTCTTGATGAACGATGCATCCTAGCCTTACAAGAGGACCTTAATCAATTCTCAAAGAATGAATTCAAGAAGAATGATGTATGTTCCAAAACCAAAAGAAAATTACATCATTGGAACAAGATGGGTGTTTAGAAGCAAGCTTGAGGAAGAAGGTAATGTGATAAGGAATAAAGAATTATTAGTAGCTCAAGGCTACAATCATCATGAAGGTATTGACCTTATTGAAACTTTTGCACATATTGGTATAATACAAGCCATTAGAATTCTTATGTCATATTCTTCCCAACAAAAATACTTTTCTAAATTGTAAAATTTAAGAGGAAGTCTATGTGAGATAGCTTCCTTGCTTTTGAAAATTTTGAAAAACATAACGATGGTTTTAAGCAAGCTCCTACTGCTTGGTATGAAAGGCTAAGAAATTGTCTTTAGAAAAATGTTTTTTGTCGGAGGAAAAGAAGACACTATTGTTTTCAAAAGAACTTCAAAAAATGATTTTAATGTTGTACAAATTTATGTATATGATATAATTTTTTGTGTGACTGGATTTGAGATGAGGCTACTTAGAGAGTTAAAGTTCTCTCTCATTTCATAAATAAATCAGACAACTGAAGTCATCTTTATACATAAAAAAATATATACAAATGAGCTTATTAAGAAATATAAAATTGAAAATTTCAAGAATATGAGTATTCCCGTGCACTCATCTTTTTTTCTGAACAAATATGAAGAAGGTAAAATGGTTGAGGGAACAATTTATAGAGGCATTCCAAGATCTTTCCTATAATTAACTACCAGTAGTCCTCACATTTTATTTAATGTATGTATATGTGTTAGATTTCAAACATATCCTAGAGAATCTTCACCATAAAGAATGTTGTACAAAAGGCAAGCGTACTACATGCAATCATCATTCTCTCTAATGCCTAGGAAGGCTCTAGAGGCCATGTTAGCAAACTTGAGAAGTTTTCCCTCTACAACCTCCTTATGGGCATCAACGTTGACATAAATGGGTCAATCATGACTCATATGAAGAAGACTTGAAGCACTAAGAATTAGCAAGGGAAGAAAATTGAGAAGAGCTACCCATATGGTAAGGTAAAGAATCTCAAACAAGCTTTTTAGGCTGAGCTTTGCACTGATATGAATGCTAAGACTAAAGAGTCTGTCTTCTGATGACAGTTTTGAAGAACATGTCTCCAAGAGAGCATAAGATGGTGTTGTCCTTGCGCAACAAAGTGCTAGAGTTATTGACGAAGATGAAGAAGAAGTGTCTCAGTTGACTAGGAAGAAGAAAAGAATAGCAGAGTCCTCAAGCTAACGCATAGTATCTTATGTCCCAAGGCCTCGACAACTGGTGATTTCATATGTCTTATACCCAATTTTCAGTTGACTCCTAGCTCTATGACTTAGGAAAATGTGAACTTGATTTCAATCTCTCCTAAAAAATTTTGAGTTGCCGTTATGTTTTTTGCAATTAAAACATATTAAACTATATTTATCCCCAAAATGGATAAAATGGTCTTTAACCTTAGTTTTGAACTCGACAATCAATTATAAAATAACGAAAGTATTAGCAGTCCTCGTATAATAAAACGATATCATCACTAACAATGTAGACTTTAATACCCTTAAAATTTTATTTAGTTAAAATAAATTATGTTATTTTTTATTTTTTTGTCTCATAAGAGTTCATCTTGTTCTTATATATCATTAAGTGAAATAGGAAAATAAAGATTAAGTAGTTTTGGATAGAAAATGTTGGTTTGCTAGGATGTGCTTTATTTATATTTGAAATGACAAACAATACTTCATCGTACTCTGTCATTCCAACTTTAAGAGAGTGAAGTAAATTCAATGTCTAATATGGCATCTCAACTTAAGGAGGGAAAGCATGATAATGATGACATCGTCTTTTCAATTCTAAAAAGTTTTTATAAGGTGTGAATTAAAGATTAATTATTTATCATTTTACCTTTTTCAAGCAAGAGAATTATACCCTATGTCTAACACTCCATCCCATCTTAAAATTAGCAAATAAAGTTTTAATGATTACCATCACATTAATCTCTATTTTACCCTTTGTTATTTGCATTCATCAAATTAGAATCATTAACTTGAATTATTTAATTTCTAGTTGCTGAAGTAAGTAAATGAAATGTGATAAAAAGAACTCAATTATTTTCATTTAGTAGTCACTAAAAAGGAAGGTAAAATATGTTATTTATATTTTTTTTAAAGTACAGTTTCCTATCTAGCAAATATCACCTCAATCAATATTATTTATCACTTTATGTACGGTTATTGTTTAATTAGTGATGGCAAAAAAATCCGTATTTGTAGGTACCTGCAAGTAAAATCTGGACGGACACGGATATGGTTTACAAACGGGTATCCGCGGATTTTACAAATAGGTTTTTAAAAATACTCTAGTACATACGGGTAGGTATGAGTATTATGACATATGTCCACAGATATCTGTTATTTATATGATTACGATATTACTTTTAATTAAAATAGAAATGTATACTACCCTAACATTTGTTACACTATGTACATCTTTTCATTTTACTTTGTTTACATTTTTACCTTGTTTACATCTTTTATTGAATTTGGTGGTAAAACACCCTACAAATATTATTACATATGTACACATGTCTTGTAAAGAAAAATATATTTTTAAGGAAATGAAAATAACAAATCACGCAAATAGAAAACTCCAGTAATTTAATATTTTTGTCAAATATTCAATAAAAAACACAAATATAATTAAGTTTCATCTCATTTGAAACATACTAAAAGCAGGAAATTAGAAATTCATTGATAACATGAAAAACTCGTGGTACTCGTTATACCAGCAAAAAACTCACACACGAATACCCATACGAATATGGATGAATATGAATAATACTCTCATATTTTAAAATGGGTAGCGAATAACTATTACCCATGTCCGCCTGTGTTCGCTGTCATCCCTAGTTTAATTATTAAAATTAATATGGTTAGCCTAAATTAATAAAGTTATCATCATTTAATGAATAAAGGAAAAGAAACATAAACAGATGAGAGAGAATACGTACTTGGCTCATGGATATAAAGCCGGTCAATGTTGGCAGGGAAATGTAAACATGCAGGCTGGATAAAGGAGAGAAGGCCACGTGTCTATAGGAGACAGGATCAAACATAGGATATTTTGTAGGAGATGATATCCTTCGATTAAATTCTTATATTAATTCTCTTACCTACTTCCAAAATAACATATGTCATAAATTTATTTATTATTATTTCTTTACAAGTGACATATGTTATTTTATTAAGAAGATTATTAGTATGAAAATAGAAAGAATGATATATAATGTAAGAGTGTTTTATATTGTTACTATATTACCCACAATTTATTTTTAATTATTATTGACTTTCCAAAAAATTAATTTAAATATTTATACTATCAGTACATTTATATTATACTATGATGATATAGCATTACTCACTTTTAGTTTGACCGTCAGAGCTTTTGCAGGATGACGAATGGCCAACCTGCACGCGTGTGGCCGGTTCCCTAACACGCAGAACCTCGTCCAATGAGAGTGCACAGTCCTAGAAGAAACAATTATGTAGAGACAAAATAATATAGAGACAAACAAGACAATACATAAATATTTTAAATTTAATTTTAAATAATATTATCAAAAAATATAAAATATATTTATTTTTAAATGTGATATATCACATATGTCTCTGTATCATTGTTACTAACCCCATGCGGTATGCAAAATTCTTACTTCCTGTGCAGTATAAATGTTTTGGGTTTTTTGCTGGTTAACCTTTTTGGTGTTGATTTTTTTCCTGGTATCTTTTTTTATTCAGGTTTTGCATACCGCATACCACCTTTTATAGTAAAATTTTTGAAGAACTGATTTATCCGAAAATTAACAAAAAACTGCCAAGTAAGTTTTTCCAGAACTGCTAATTAATTTTTGAATTTAAGATCTAAAACCACTAATTAAATTCGAAATAAAACCATTGTTAATTAAGTAACCATCAGTTATGATTTCAAGTTTAAATTGGTTCTCGAAAATATAAAAAATCATTTTTTGATGTAATTATTTAAGGATATTTACAAAAAGCCTCTAATTAGGTAAAAATATTTCATTTACCACTAAAAATTAATTATCGTAATACTATAAATGGATAAAAGTAATTATTTGACTCTATAAAATCACAAAATGACTTTAATGCATTTTTTTAAAAATTTTAGTATTGTTGAAATTTATAATTTTTATTTTTCTTACTTTGAGAAATGGGTTGGACAAAATTAGATATTGAAAGCATATATTTATATTTATAGTTTTGCAGCTAAAACAATAGCATCTTGTGGATAAGATGTCAAGCCTTATGCAATGGACAAGGTAAATGAATTTCTTCTCAAGTTCAATGTATTGTAAATGATGTTCAATCACTTTTCCATGTACCTTGACTTATTTTTAATGAAATTTTTGTTTCCTTTTATCTCTTTAATATATTTCATTCCCCTATATTTTTGTATGATTTTAAACATGGGGATAAAATACTTATTATTTTATTGATATCTGAGATAAAAATTGAAAGTATTTCAAGAAAGATAAAGTTAAAGTTTAAGTTCAAAAACGAAACCTTTTGTCTTATACTTTGATTAATATAAAGCTTTTGACTTATGTGGATAACTACTCTAATACATACAAGTTTTAAAAATAACGTAAGTCAGTCTGAAACATATGTCTTCTATCTTTGACACATATGAAAACTCTAATACATTTTCTTCCAAATAAATCATATCCCTCTGATACATGTATAACTACAAAACTCTAAGTGATATGTAGGGGTGGCAATAGGGGCCAGCCTGGCCCGGCCTGACCTGCCTTTGGCCCGTCAGAATATGGGCTGGCCCAGCCCGACCCTTATTGTTAAAAGGGCTCAAAATGCCAGTCCGATCCATATTTGGCAGGGCTGGCAGGCCGGCGGGCTGGCCCGTTTTGTTTTTTTAAAACACACATTAAAGCTTTTAGACAAAAATAAATAATTCAAACAATTCATAAATGTCTTTTAAAACAAAAAATCACAAACAAAAGACACAATCTCATAATAACATATTGCATTAGTACAAAACTTGTAAATTCTAAACAATAAACTACCATAGTCTTAAACTTTTAGACTCCCAGTTCACAATAGAGCTTATAACTCCTAAATTTTAAAAAGTGTATAAGAATCAGAACTATTGTATTATAAATCAATCACAGTAAAATATATATATTACTCAATTTAATTTGAATTTGGCTACATTAAAAATATAAATTGAAACTCAGTCGAATTCAATTAATTTTCCAAAAGGAATCAAAATCAGTAGTTCTATTTGAGTTTTTAATTTTCCATTTCAATTAATTAAATGTTTAAATTTGATTCAAACACCCCTAATTGTCAGTGAAACTTCACCTTACAATAATTGGATAAGAGTGAAGATAATAGATAACTACATAATGAGATATTAAATGTTCATTTTACAAAGAGAAAGAAGAATTATATGCTTAAGCATCCAAACATAAGTTAAAATTGTAAAAGTTTAATCTTAATTGCAATGAGCAACATGATATACAAATGAACTTTAATCCTAATGTTGGCCCGCCGGGCCAGCCCGACACGGCCCTCCATGGCCCGTCTAAAAAACGGGCTTCCAAAACGAGTTGAATACGGGCTTTTGGGCTAAAACCCTCAGCCCGGCCCGCTAAAAACACCTATCCGAACGGGCTGGCCCGTCGGGCCAAGCCCATTTTGCCATCCCTAGTGATATGTACTAATACACTTGTCTAATATGATATACTTAATTGTTTGATATCCAAACAAATGTTTCCTTTAAATTAATGCATGATTTCAAGGGGACAAGTTAAGATATTCCCATCTTATATGTATGAATTATATATTTTTGAACATTCAATAAAATTAGAACAATTATTTATCATAATCAAAAGGGGAAAGTGTACCAATAAGCGTTGGTTTAAGTGATACATGTTTGATTCTCTTTAAGCAAGATTTCGGTTTCGAGTCTTATGGATGAGAAAAATGTTCGATGTGAGCATACATCTGGATGTTCTCGGCTCGAACAAGATTGCCTCAAGTGCGAGGCTACATGTGGGAAACAAAAAATAGGAAAGTGTTAAGATCTAAGATGTTTGGAACTCCTTTCAAGAGTTAATCATTAATGTTTTAATCATTCCATGCAAGTTAAGCAAGATTGTATTGGATTTTCGGAATGTTATAATCTATCTACTTTAATGCTTGATTTGGATGGTAGGAAAAAATACGAGGTGAGAAAATAAGTGGTGAGAAAGAAAGAGGTGTGAAAGAGAAAGATGAAAAATATAGTAGATTTTTGCGATGTTTGGTATAAGAAAAGAATAAGAGAAAATGAATATAAAGAAATATTTTCTTCTCTTTCTCTTTTGTTTGGTTGAATAGAAAATAAGAAGAGAAAAATGATGTTGTGATTCACATGATAAAAATTTCCCTAAAATAAAGAAAATGACTTATTTATATTAGTTGTATTTAAAATAAAAAAATGAAGAACATTTTTTACTTTTCATTCCCTCTCCACTTTCTCACCAAAGTAAGGGAGAAAAATATTTTGTTGGACATCTCTCCACTTTTTGATAGTGTATGAGTTTTATATAATGTCATTATATTATTTATCATTTATGTTTCATCATCATTGATTCTTCATAAAAATTAATATAAATGAATGATGAATAATATACTGACTGTATATATATATATATATATATATATATATATATTTACAGTGACAGTATTTAAATATTAAACTATTTTAATTATTAATCAATAATTACATTAATAATTATGAATTAATTAAAAAGTAAGATGTAAAATTAAGAGTTCAATTATTGTAGGATATTATTGACATATTATATAAAGTGGACAACAATCTGTTGTCCCAAATCATGTCACAGACCAATGATATTAAAGTAAAACCAGAAAAAAAAACATTTATTTTTTAATTGACATGACATATTTTCATTGGTCCGATACATGGTTTGAGACACCATTTGAGATAATGAATCATTGTCTGGATAAAGTTTCTTTTCCTCTTATCACTTTCTTCTCATATGTGGAGAGAAATCTTTTTTGTGGGTCCATCTTACAGGTGACAAAATTATTCATAATCCATCCAAATTAAATCCATCTGTTAAGCTAATGGATTCAAATATATATAATCCAATGGATAGTGTTCATAATGGATGGATTCAAATTCATCCATTATATCAATAGATATTCGTGGATATATCCATTTGGATGAATACTCAATCCATCCAAAAAACAAAAATTCAAAAATGATTTTTTGTTTTTCAATTTCATTAAATATTTAAGAAAATTAATTTTAAGCAAATCCATCTATGACTCTCACTTTTAATATTTATCATTTATAAGACATAGTATATATAAATATGAAGAAAAAATGTATGCACTAATAGTGTATGAGTTTTATATATTGTCACTGCATCATCCTCATTTATAAAAAAATTTGGTTTCCCAGAGGTATCCACGCACTAGAGGCAATCATGTCCAAGCCGAGAACATCCACAAGTATATGGAGCTAACTCTCCCAGCGGATATTTTTTCCATCCACAAGACTTGAACCTGAGACAATGCTTAAGGGAAATCAAACATGTACCACTTGAATCAACACCTATTGGTTCCCCATTTATATTTAATCAATCATAATTGACTCTTCAAAAAAAAAGTAACTCAAATGAATAGTGGATGATGTAGTGATTATGTATAAATCTTTACATTTAGAGTGCATACATATCACACTCTATAAGTATTTGTTAAATTTTTTACACATAGAACCTTAAAAGTCACATGCTTCTAGAATGTTATAAAAATGTTGTTTTAAAAGTTCAAAAAAATACTTTTTTAAATAATAACTTTTTAAAAAAATCAATATTTTAAAAATTGATTTTTAAAAGTGATTTTAAAAAATGTTTTCTTGAGATAGTAGTTTTTAAAATAATTATTTTCTTCAATAATGCTTTAGTTCCAATAAAAAATAAATGGATTGGATATCCATCCATCCAAATCCATGAAATTAGAATCATGAATGAATTAGATGGATTGCAATCCATTAGATATGAATGAATTAAATAATTTAAAATATACTTTAAATGGATTTATATGGATTGGTGGATGACTTTTCATCCAATCATTATCATTCATATCCAAATCCATCCAAACCCATCCATTTGCCACCCTTAGCCCACCTACTTTTTTCTTCTTTCCATTTCTCTCCTCTCAACCAAATGGAAGAAATTTCTCATTTCTCTTCAACTTTTCTCCCCCTCTTTTCTCTCTTCTAACTCTACCCTTCCAAACAAAGAGTGAGTGTGTAGAAAATGAAACAAGTATTACAAGATGTCTAAACAAACGAAACATCCTCAAGAAAATGGCAAAACTCTATTAACTTAGCTATTTAGAGATTTACTAGTTCGTGCTCAAGACCTAATTATGTTCGTATTTCAAGAAGTTCAAAATTAAGAATTTAAGTTTTCAATTAGAAGAGAACAACAAAGTTGAATAAAATGAAGTAAACCATCATCAACAACTCTAATGACTCATTTGAATTCAAAAAGAATTATCCATTACACAAAGTTTATTTGTTCCAACTACTTTTCTAGAAGCAAAAAACACTTTATTACTGCAAAAGGAAAGTTCATACTGCAAGTGCTAAAGAAAGCCTATTGTTTGCCACTTTTTAAGACTGCTACACAAAACAAATAATTTCTCTCTCCCATTAGACTCCTCCAACAACCATAAAGCATTAAATTCTCAATAAAAAATGACTGTGAACCATTAATGGCGTCACACAAGGTCCAAGAGAAAATCAAGCTAGAAAGAAGACAACTGTCAACAAATATTAAACCCAAGAAGAATTTCCAACAAAGCTTCAATGACTCTAATAATGACTATGTTAATTGTTGTATCTATAATATCCTCAAAATTGAAGAACAAAAGATACAACATTATAAAACAAGAGAGAACATCCTGAAATGCATTGGAAGCTCTCATTTGGTTGAAACATTATGTTCATTTTGATTTAAAAATATTGTGCTAAGTTACATTTATGCTCAATCATTTGTTATTATATTTGTTGTCTCTCTTTTATATTGATTCTACTATGAGTGTGATTGAAAGACTTACACATTTTAAATTCATTTTAAACACAATATTAATGTTGTTGAACTTGAAGAGGCTTCATGTGAAAACACTAATTATTGCTCTAATCAGTGTTTGATTGTAGTGAAATCTTGGTTTTATCAATTAAAACTAAGCATAGCCAATGATATTGGACGAACCAATATAAAATATGTCTGAAACTTTCTTTCTATAAACTCCTTTGTTCAAAATTGATTATGTTGACCAGTTTTCAATTGAACTGTACCAGCCATCCCAACCAATTTTTATTTAAAATTAATTTTTAATGAAAATATAAAAAATTATTGGTTTTTTATTGATTTTTTAACATTAATATTAATATATTATATATGTATATCTAACTTTATCAGTATGCGGTTTAATTAGTAAACCACCGATAGCCATTATACCAATACATTGACCGGTTTAATATCAGAACGATATTAATAACATTTGTCTTTGCCACATGTACATGTCCCTTTGGTAGACATGACATAACGAATCATTATGTCACATCTCCAAGCACCCAGGTAAAAAAAGAAATAACATATACCACAACAAGAACAAAACATTATGAAATAAAACATCTAATGAATATAATTCTTTAATTGCATGTAATTATATAAAGTACCATATTAAGATGATAGCATTATAAGGAGCATTAATGAAATAAAGTTCAAACAAGTGAATATGATATATGATGTTTGTATATTCATACATGGGACGAATGTCTCTAAATACAATAGGAAAATATATAATGCATGTTGAAAAGAGTTATTAGAGTTTTCTTAACACACAATGAATAAACATGAATTTTATGTATAAAATTATATATAATAAAAAACTGCATATAAAATGTTTACCCTATTATAGTTCTTGAATATTTAAAGTTGTTCTTCAAAATTATAAAGATTCTACATGCGTATTCATATCAGACCAAACTTTGCTATCGACTCTTTAAATCAATAGAACAAAAAATAGAGCACTCTAAAAACTAAGATTTTTTACTCAAACACCTCTTTTGTATGTATGTGTAATAAATAAAGAGAAAAAATTGCACAAAAAAGACAACACAAACTTCCTTTTGTTATTGTGCAATGTATAGTGAAAGAAGACCTATTTTATCTCTTTCCTGCTTTATATCCAACTAGCATTATATATATATATCCTAGCCCTTGGGAAAAAATTCTCTCAAATTTTTCTACATCAAAACACACCCTTTGTATATATATCTTTATAAATCGCACTCATTGGTTAGAATGTTGCAAACCAATTACCACATATTATTTCATAAAATAACAAAACAATACTTCTTTTTATTTTTAGCTACAAATAAATATTTTAAAATTTATTTTTCTTTATTATTTAATTCTTAGTACTAACATTGAATTAAAATAATATTCTATAAAATTATTTATTTGACTAAATCAAAATCTCCAATTTAATTATAAAATAATAGTTATATAGAAGAGATTAGAATACTCGTTAGTGTGTGACCAATAAGCTTCAATACTCGTTAGCGTCTAGCAACACTTCACGATCATTTAGCATGAAGTAATATATTGCATTTTCAAGAACTACTAGAAGATTAATTGAAATATTTTCGTCTATCTTTACAACTTTGAGCTAACAAGTATGATACAATTATCAAACTTTAATAAATTGCCATAATGAGTCAAAGAAACTCATTTCTTTATTCATCTTGATACTCAATCTAATATATTATTTTATTATAGAGCTCAAACTCATTACCAAGTTTAACCTAACACCACTCTCATTTTCTTAGATTGCCCATGTGGGTTTTCAACCCAGCTCTCATTTTTTTTATTTTTTTTCGTAGTTGCTTTTCAACACCTCAATGTGGTGGTATGACTTGATAGGAAGCAGAAGACTTGAACTAGGTGTATAAGTGATTGTTGAAGCTGTTCTTGAAGAGGCTTCTTGAATTGATAACTTTAGATCTTCTCTCCTTGATTGAGGGAATCATGATTTTTTGTAATTGAATCAATTTATAGACACCATAAGAAGCAACTTCATTACCAACATAATTTTGGACTTCAAGTAACCTTCCACTACAAAATCGGGATCGACTAAAAAACTTCCTGTTGGGTCCCACAGGGCTCCGTTACTCACATAGAGGAGGGTGAATAGGTGATACGGTACACGATAATGGTTTCTCGATAAACAAAGAGAAAACACAAAATTACACATTGTTTAATCGATATACACAGACTTACTCAATTAACTCGATCTGCTAATAATCGATTAACTAAATAACTTAATCAATTATTTAGTTCTTTTTCAGTGAAAACAATTTTCTTTCGATCTCCAAGATTACCAAGATTATACTAAACTTATATGCACTTATTATAGATAGTTAAGAATAATAAATGCACAATACAAAATATGCAATTAACACAGAATTATATGCATGTCAAGTTAAGTAAATCAAGTAATGTAGAAATGTAAAAGATAAAATAAATGAAGAACGAGACACAACTTTTATCCTGGTTCATTTGCGGGACCACTTGCAAACTACATCCAGGCTTCCCCTTATGATCTTGGAATATTTTTCTTCACTATGGAAAACCAATGTTCGTTACAAACATACTTCCAATACAAGACGCAAGACACTACTTTCTTGATCTCTATGAACTTGACAAACATGGTTAGACCTCTCACTCTTGTCTACTAAGATATCATATCCTTTCGCGATTAGGCCCCAGCCAGGTATCACTCAAGACCAAGACCTCTTGCTTCTCGTGAAGACACACCTAACAATAGCTAGGATTTTCCCAAACTTATTCTCCTTCTATGGTGATACAACACACCAAGAGAATATGTTAATGCCTTAGTCTAACAATTTTCTTCAAGTTATATGTGCACCTAATATGTGCAGATTTTACACTCTTCTCACAATCAAGAATCCTTCTAAAAGATCTCACAATTATAGAAACAAAATGTGTGAGATGCAATGTTTCTTTTTCAACAAAAACATATCACAATTAAGCTCAACATGTATCTTATAAAGATTCACCATTTTCTTTTTCACAAAAGAACTCTTAGAAAATCTTTCTAAAATATGAAAGTTTGAGCTTAAGATTTCCTAAATAATATGTGTAAACTCTTTATTTCGAAAATATGTTCCAACTCTATGAAAAACTTGGGTTAAAATACTATATTGTTTTAAGCTATAATTAATCGATTATACTTAATCTTAATCGATTAACGAGTTTCTTGAAAATACCAAAAAAAGAAATTGTAAAAACCTTAATCGATTAACCCCTCAATTAATCGATTAATGGGTTCCCAAGAAATCAATGATTAATCGATTAACACATCTGTTAATTGAATAATAGTTTTCTAAAAATATATTTCAATTATGAATGAACCTCCTACATGATTTATAAACTAATAATGCATGTCTTTGAATGATGTATGATTTAAAAAACACCTTTTAAATGCATTCAAAACATATGACCATGTATGTACGCATATGCATGTAAATCATGTATATATGCATATAAGTCTCATTTTAGATATGATTGATTGTAGCTTGTGAGACTTTCATTGGGGTTCATCTTAGCCTAGACTTTTACTAAGCAAGCATCTTAAGACCTAATAAACATATAAAAATACTTAACCTCTAGATCTTCTATTGAATATTTTGCCTTGTATGAACTTAAGTCTTGACTTTATAGTTGATACTTGTTGTTTGTTGATTAGCTCATCCTCTCAAGCTTGTCCTTGAACATTAACCATGTTGTAGATCCTTTGTCTTTATCAATCTTTTGTCTTCATCAAACTATATGTGTCATTTTTCTTCATCAAAACATATGTGATGCATGCTTGCATCTTCACTTCCCTAGTGTGAGATACTAGGACTCATCCTTCTGCTCGAATTATTCTGATATACCATGAATGATCTAAAAAATTGCCTCAATTTGAAAGGCTTTCGTTCTTCCTTTTCTTTAGTGCTTCTTATTTCATGCATATTCTTAAAAAAGAAATACTAAAAACAATGATCATGCAAACTTGGCTAGTGTTTGGGCTATGGATGGTGATTAGAAAATTGAATTAGATGTGAGCTCTGAGTGCTAAGATGTTGTTGTTAATGGTGATGGTGATGATAAGATATGGTGGACCTTAGTCTTATACATTAAAGATAAGATATTTTTCAAAAACAATGAGACCTAATGGAGTCAATGCTTCTCTTCCTGAATGTGCACTTCAAGTAAATCGAATGTGGCATCCTTCCTATCGCAAATAAAAAATTTATATACAAGAACGTCGACCACGATCTTGGTTAATTACACCTCAGATCTTGAAAATAGGACATAGTTTTTTTCTCTTGTTCTAGTATTCATCGAAATATAATATAAGTAGGTTATGTATAGATATGTTTCAATAACAACATTCATGGATACATGGTTCCAAAATATAGTACAAGTCATCATATACATAAGTTCATCACCAACATATCTACATTAGTACTAATATAGTAAATATATACATACAAGTAACAAAACATCCTGATCCCTTGGTGTACATTGCACTATCTATACCACAAAATACTATACGACAATGTTATACATACCCAGACGACTATTGTATCGGTCTCACCTCCTCACACTACTGCCCTCCTACACTACCCTCCTCTGATTCCTCCTTAGTGTCCCGCCATTGTCAGTAGTGGGCTCGATGGGTGAAGGGGAGTACTTTGGTGAAGGAGATGACTGGGCCCTCTTCCCGAAGCTACGAGCATCAATCTTGTCATTGCGGCTTCGTCCGTGCTCCCTATGAGAAGGAGATCCCAGAGCGTAATCCAAAGTTTCCTTCATTGTGGGGCGGATGAATCTGAGTGACTCCTCAAAGGTGAGAGACACCAACATCACTAACATAATGAAATCCCATGAGTCGTTTGAGGACGACTCCTCTAGACCACTGATGGTCCCGTTGTGAGACGTCTCACCGAAGGTATCGGGACGCCTCATGATGGCTCAACACTATGGCTGAAGTGATGGGAGGAACTAGAAGAAAAAAGAAGATGACTAGTAGGAGGAGGAACATACTTGGCAAGAGTATGAGGAGGTATCGGTTGTAAATCATAGTCGTCTAGAATGCGCATAACATATACCGCTGGCACGGTAGAGTGGTTGGGTAGTGGTACTCTAAACCATGGTGAATGGGTATTGTGGACATCTACATCTTCCCAGAATACCGCTCGATACTTGTCAACCGCAACCTCTCCGCGAGGGAGAGGCACTATCTCTATCACACAAGGGGGATCCACGAAGGAAGGCATGGAATCTGTCACTACCTGTAAGGAAGGGTTGGAGAGTAAGTATCTACATATACACATGCACATTAATATAATATAAATGTATTTAAAATGTTAAACAAAAGTCTGAAATAATCACATGTTTATCACAATCATATCAATGCACAATAATGCCATGAGAGATGCGTCATTTTTTTTCCTTTTCATGAAATCAACATGATGAATGCATGGAGAATTAGACTCCTAATAGGCCTTAATGAAATGAAAATAGCAAGGGTATCGACACCGGTCGGAATTGACTAGTGCCATGCTATTCTTAGGAAGCAAACAAGATAAATACCATGTTGTGCCCACCATAGGTGACTCATTGGAAAAATACTATGCACTCGGTAGCTTCAAAAACCCTCCGGTCAACAAGGATAGTCGTTGTATCACCCTGAACACGATACCTTCAAGGGGGTGTCAGAGTTCACCACAATTATCGCAAAGGGTTCGTCGGCTTATGGGAGCTACCCCTTCCCATAACAGCTCAACCTTTACCCATAGTGTACCCTCAACCAAGTCACACACACTAGGTACCCCTCTAGGTTCTCAACACCTTTGACAATGTTGTGTCTTCCCGTATACTATACCGTGCATAAATCAGTATAGTCGTATGAATGCACCATACTCTTTATAAGTATAACTTTGGATTCAATTTCTTTAAGACTTCTGAAATCATTGGGTAATCATCACATGTCAAAGTTTGACCTTTTATATGAAAACTTTTTCGTTTTAGGAAGGAGACTTATTTTCGTAAAATTCTCAAGTGTATATGTTGCACTAAAAGAGAAGTCCTCCAACCGTTAGTTTAAGAATATGATTTTTCATAACATATTATTTTTTATATGTTTTACAAAATCGAAGTTCATTTTCAATCTCTTCTTTGAATACAAATTTATACGACAATGCTCACGATTATGTCATGCTGAAGAGATATGCAAAGTTTCACTATTTTAATCACTATAGCATGCATTAGTTATCGAATACAGCAACATATACATTTCATGAATCAGACAAGTCAACTAATAGTAGACAATGCATAATTCCAAAACTAACACTCAAACAATTTCACTCCTAAAGTTAGTTTCATCGTTAAACGAATACCTAAGTCTCGATACTCAGTAGTTCACGACCACAGTTGTAGTATTCGACTAAACTGTTTCGGGCCTGACTTAGAGATGCATGAATATCTTTGGCATTGGTTCTAAGTCAGGATATATGAAAATACTTCCCTCCATACCTGTACCTTCCCTGGTCCTATTAATCTCTTGTGCAGCTTCCCTGATTATCGAGTACCTGATTATACCTTAAATGATTAATTATGATATTTCGATTTTAGGAATCATTAAGGAGTTGTCCTGGTAGGCTCTAGACAATGTGAACATATCCAAACATTTATTAGGATATAATTAGAGTCTTAATTAGGCACGATAGAAGACACATAGATATATTTGACTTAGTGACTCATAATTAACTTAAAAAGCTTCGATTCGTTGTAGAATGAGTACCGGAACTCGATAACTCAAGACATATATGAATATGACTTATATGAGATTAAAATTTAACATATTTCAGTTTAGTTCAATAAGATTAAAAGTTCAAAGGTTTCCAAGAGGTCATTGATTTCGGTTTAGGGATTTCAGCGAGGTAAATGACCTCCCGTCGTCGTAGAACTCATAGAAGTGTGCTATAACTCTTCGAGAAGATATTAGAATCATTATAACTGAACTTAGGCTGTGGTATATGAGATATAAGATCATTCCTAGGCCATTCAAGACATTACCAAAGAGTACTAGGGTCTTTAAGTCAAACTTGGCGACATTAGCGACGTTCGAGCTTCCCGATTGCCACACGACTCCTGGATAAGATTTGAAACCCTAAGATTTTCATGAATCACACCTAAACATCACCAAAACAGAATGCTACTGTTGAAAGAGTTTTCTTGCTACTTTTTGAGGCAGCAAGTTTCTGATTGTTTTATTTATATGACAAGTCGATTCTTTGCTCTCCATCTCGGCTTTACTAAATTATTAACAATTTCATACCATCTCGACTTTGTTGGAATAAATTCCAACGACGGTTTAATGGTATGAATTTAGCAAATCAATACAAGTGATAATGAGTGATATTTAATTAGTTAGTGACTTTATTTATTTACTCCATTTTTCAGATTCATTTTAACCATACCATAAAGGTCGGTCTTATTTTATTAAATTAACCATATCATTTCTTATGAAAGGTTGGTATCACAGAATAATAAAATGAGAAAAGAATAAAATTAGAAGTTAACCGTACCACTTCTTTCGAAGGGTGGGTATAAAGAATTAATAAAGCAATAAATAGTTAGTTGCAGAATTTAAATGACAGATAATAAATGTTAGTTGCAGAAATGTAAATGACTGAAAGTAAAAGTTAGTAGTTAGATCACTCATTATAACTGTGTATTTTTCCTTTTCACAAAGATACAACTTATGAATTAAATTGCACTTTGATTCAAGGTTTCTTTCTTTGTCAACAAATAAAATTTATAAGTTAAAATTTTACTACTTTACATTTGCATCTCTTTCAATATTCAATTGTAGTATAATATAGGGTTATGTCGAACCACAATGAATTGCCTAATAGAATATTATTATAAATATGTTATATTACTAATAATGTTTAAACATATTTTTTGATTGATTTTGTTTAAGAAATATGGACAAGTAAACATAAACATAAAACAACTATTATGCACACAAAAAATTGAGGAGGAAATTGGTTTGGAAATATGGATTTATTTCTACACTTAATTGATTTTGTAAACATTACAATTTATGTGTTATACTTTTGGTTAATTTCATACATCATTTCTAAATCCTTCAACTAGTGTCCTAAAATGATAAGATTATTTTCAAACCTTATGAAATACTCTAAATAATAGTTACGTGCCACTCATCGGAGCATGTTGTCACACCCTACTTCAAGCTCCATTAACTTTATTTAGCCTTGAACATAAGTTGCTTAAAATAGATGCTTAATATGGCAAGTGAACTAAGGTGTAGGTTATACTTTTTAGTTCACTTGTCAACACTTTAAGAAGAAGCATTTTGGATCTTTAAATCAAGTTTTAGGTGATTAAGTTAAAACCACATTAAGAATTTCATAAAGAATCAAAACTTAACCAAAAAGTATTAACTTGAATGCATTGATTTCAAAAGATGATAAATTAAATAGAAGAAATTATACTATAATCCATGTCAATTTTTAGGAGCATGATCCATCTATTTCAAAATGCTTTTGGTCCCAAACGAGATTACAAAATTATGTTTTTGCATCTCATTTGTCATCTCCTTTCTCCTCTTGAATTAAGAAAGAAAAACTACAAACTACACTTACCTAAACTACTTTGGAGTGGAAATTCTCTAATAAAATTACAAGAAGAAGAAGAGAAGAATTTGGTTCAAGTGTTGAATGTAGGAGTCAATGTTAGAATGAAGAACGGAATGTGGAATAATGATTTTTGCATCTGAGGTGCATCCTTTATATAGGCCTACCTGGACCCCGCCAAGCTACTTGTTTCCACCGCCAAGCTGTTGACCAAACCCTTCAGCATGAGTTTGGTCACTTGGCTAAGCAATTTAGTCACCTACTTGAGCTGACTCACCGAAGCTATGGTGGGCTACTTGGCTCAACTGTTGTGAGCTACCTCTAAAAAGCCTATGGAGGCTACTTGGAGTAAAGTCATGCATGATGTCACGGTTACTTGGTGGCTAAGTCAACTTGACCAAGTTGTTGGGTGCACACCTCTAAGCGCCTATGTGGCATCGTTGAGCTGCCTGCTTGAGCAGCTCTGACCTTGCTGGTGGTGATGTGGCTTGGTGCTTGCTGACCTGGTCAAGTGTATGGTTCCACGCTAGGCGGTCTATGTGCTCCACTAAGCTGTCTGCTGGAGCAGGTTGGCTTGTATCAGGCTTGTGTTCTAACGTGCCAGGTTAGTTCTAACTGTGTAACTTTGGTCTGACCATGTCAGGTTGGTTTCCAGGTCACGCTGGGCGTGGCTTTGGTCCAAGCTAAGCTGCTTAGTGAGCAGCTTGATGTTGACTCCACATAGGCCAAAATTTGATGAGCCATGCTTATGTGTTGAGCATTTTGGCCTATTTTGAGCACTTTGTAAACCTTTGAAAATTATTCTCTTTTCTACCTAAATCCTACAAAATATAGTACAAAAGAAATGTACAAAGCATATATACAAGATTTTGATATTTTATCCAAAAAGTGTTTGAATTAAGTTGGTTTTCTCAATTTATCCAAGGATAAGTGCCATGAAAAGTGTATGAAAATTAGGTATTTTTGGCACTTATCAGCTACCCAAAATAAAATCTCATGCATGTGATGAAATCCAACTTCAAATACTTACGCATAATCTACAACACTAAAATCACTCTTTTTTAACTGACATCCTTGCTTTTGAACATGATGAAGTATGGGTAGGGTTTTGAAACCCATCCACTACGACTTTTACAACAACAAAACATCCTAAATAACACATTAAAAACACAAAATCATAAGAGAACAACAAACATGCAATTTTCTAATCAACCTAATAACACAATTTCACAACCTAGCCACTTTGCATGAATTTATCAACTCCCTTAGGGCTAGAACTTTAAAACTGAATTTAGAGGCTTTTCATGGAGTAATCTTAGTGATTAGAGTTTAAAAAGGAATTCCCCATACCCCAAAATAGTTGAGTAGCACCTTGGAAATGATTTAAAGAGAAGAGTGAAGAGTTTCTAACACCCTAAACAATTTAACACTTTCACATAGAACATAGATGTTTATGAGGTGAATTCAACTAAGATAAGCCATTATATTGGAAAACAAAGAATTTAACTATGATTATTATAACTTAGAGATATGTTTGAGTGATTGGCATTCAATCTTAGAGTGGAAGAAATGGAGGTTACCCCTCCTCCCTTGGTCCACATCGTGAATGTTGAGGGAGAAGAAGAAAATGAGTTTTGTGTGTCTGGGTGGAGAAATGAAGGGAGTTCCGCCCTTGGTGGATTTATATAGACGGAGACGAGTGGTGAGGTGGTTCATTAAGGCTAGATTAAGCCTTAATGATGCCACCTAGGGGGACATTTGTTAAGCCATAGGCTTGATCATGCATGCATGCTTAATCTTGGTGATTAAGGGTGTATGAGGTTGTTTTAATTTTTGGGTTATGCATAGATGTGTTTCTTGAATTCTAATACACCTTTAAGACAAGTCTAAATATTAGCTAATTTATTATTGGTAGTTGTTTATACTCTTATGGGATTAATGGGATCAATCACGATGACTCACCGGTAAACCGAACAAAGTTTCACTATGAACTCTAGGAATTATTTTCATCATTTTATGTTGATGGAATTGGCTAATGACTCTTAATATTAACATAACTTAATCTAATGACTTATTTAAAAGTCAGGAAATTTATACAATCGCTCAGGTCAAACCGATCGAGCCCTCGTAACGATAACTTACCCGATAACGGGTAAATCCTAAAATTTAGGTAGTTTGTAAATAAAACCAATGTCAACTATTTTCCTAATCATCAACCCATATCTAAACTTATTCTTATTCTCGGAACATATTGATATAGATCCTTAATGAGAAACCAAGTTCCTCACTTTGCAACTAGGTGTTACTATTAGGCTACTTGTTATTCGAGTAAGCTAGTCTTTACTCGAGTAACTCCTATTTCAGACATATCGAATACATACACACACACATATATATATATATATGTAAATACATACATATATATATATATATATATATAAATACATACATATATATATATATAAATACATACACATATATAATACATACATACATATATATATATATATATATATATAAATACATACAAGAGCTAAAAGGAGGGATGTGATATCGAATCCTCGACAAAGACTTTTTTTAAGGTTGTACTTTGGTTTGGCTAAGGGTTTTTGAATTAAAAGGATATAAGGCTCAAATATGTGTTTTTCATGCGCACATCTCTCTACTCCTTTCTTATATTTCCTATTTTCAACAGTTTTCTGACATGATATTCAACTACTAGGATTTTATTTTGTTTTTTGTGATGGAATGGGTGAAGGTCTAGGATAAAGGTGATAGTATTCCCCGATCGGATATGAATAGTTGCATTTTATTTGCCCTAACTTTTGCCTGAGATTTTTATTGAGGATTTTAAACGGGTTTTTTGTATATCTTTTTTCGCACTTTGACCGAGGAAGAATATTAATTCGCCTCTTTTATTCTTTATCCTTCGGGTCAGATAGTGTGAGTGGTATATGAAAAGAATGTGCTGATTCCTTAATAATTGAATGTCAATGAAAACTATTGAAGTCTACCATCCCCAAGTTATTGATACTTTGTAGGTAATTTCAGAAAAAGTCTCATATCATAATGCTTAGGCTCAAATTGGGTGATTAGGGATATCTTCTTATTATTTAGGGATTGACAATGAAACCTTGTACCATTGGAATAAAATTTGTCCAAAGATTGACATCATTTTGGTGCCTTACATTTGCATCATCCTCCATATCACTTTAATTTTGAATCAAATAACTCAAATTAATGCATAAATTAAAAAAAAAATTTGGTTTTTAGTGAATGATATTTATTGAATGGGAAGTGAGATGGTAAAATTGCATGATTAATGCACTAATATATATTTATTAAAAAGATGTGTAGTAGAAAATGAAACTTTATTTGCGGAAAGAAACATGGGCGAATTGAAAGGTAATTATGATCGACTTGGACATTTTGGGTATTCAAAATGAGAAGTTTTATATAACCAATCATCGGTTGTGTCAGAGTGAGAAATGATGTATTATATTGGGGTTTTCTCCGACTACCTGAATAGTTCAGTCTTAATCATGATTATATTCAGTCAAGTCCAAAATAGTGTTTCCAAATTTGACCCTCAATTGATAAGTACCTTTAGACTATGAAATGTATGCAAGCCATAATATTTTTATTTATACATGAGATGCATGAATGATTAAGACGCATGAATGACATGTGGAAGTAATTTTTGATACATGGAAGATGAATGAAAAAAATGTTTATGTCTTTCATCTTTTTATTTTTTGAATGCAATGTTGATGCATGAATTAATTTATTTTTTGTTTTTATTTATTTACCATGATGAATGAAATGAATGAACAATAAGTATGAAATGCAACGTTTAATTTTATGTTCTTTTATAAATACATGAATAAGTAGATACACATATAATATTTTTTGACTGGTTGAACATATGAATTGGTGAATGATTTCTTTTGGATGAATATTTGAATGATTTTTTGTTGTTGATGAATCTATGAATGGCTTATTTCTTGGATGTATGATTGAACGATATGTTTGAATGGTCGAATTTTGAATGAATGAATGTATGAAGTGTGTGATTAATGCAGAATGTATGCCCCTCGGGGTAATGCAGAATGTGTGTCCTTCAGGGTAATGCAGAATGCTTGATTAATGCATGTTAGAGGCCCTTAGGGTTAGTGACTCAATTGTTGACAACATAACCATCATTACAACATATGAAATGTCAAGATGGATTAATGAAAGTCATATAGTTCAGTTTAAACAAGGACAAGGACTACTTGCCCCGAGTTTTATAAGATTACCCTTAGGATGATGGTCATATTGTGTATGTTTGTGAATACGCTGTCCTCATGATACAAAAATATTGAGATGTAATGATATCACTCGGGCATAGGTGATGATGTTGGTAAGTTCCAACTTATGAAAAAAAAATGGTATATAAAGAGAGAAAAATATGCTTCTAGTGTCCTACACAAGATATCATACAAGGGTTACGTCTAAAATCCACATTCCTTAGGGTGAAATGCTAGGGTATGTCTAGAATGAACTCCTTAGAAGGTTCTAGACTCTGAAAAGGCCATTGAACTGCATCTCATCCATAGATGAAAGGAAACTCAAATATCATAGGTTTGAAACGGGAGAGGTCTAGACCCATATAGCGTCTAACTCATTATACTAGTAATAGTTTGATCGATCCATCACACTAATACAATATTTGACTCAAGGTCAGCATTGGCAAGGCAAATGTCCAATTTTAAACTTCCTAAATATCTCTAATATCCAGGTATATTGTGTGCAAAGACATTTTATACTTTTTGTGTTGTGTGTGAGAAGCATACAACTCTCCTAAGGAATTAAAGAGCATTGATCCATTTTTATATGCTCACATTTAAAAGAGAATTGGAAAGGTTTTAAAGAGAAATAATTTGTGAAAGGAAAGAGAAAGTTGGAAAGTTTTGTTGACCGTTACCACCATCTATGGTGGTTTATTGTAGTAACCTGACTACCTTTCATTTACCCAGTTACATCATTATCATAATAACAACACTTCTGTAACGTCCTTGTGTAAGTTTTCTTTGTAAAAAGTGAGCACCTCTTCTCCTTCATATGTTTAACCGATTCCCATCTCTCTATTTTCATTCTAGCATGCAGCCTATAAAAAGAAAACAACTTCTACAAAAGAAAAGTCATGATTTCATTATCAAGTGTTGGAAACCCAATATGTACCAAAGTATGAGTGTTCAAATTTAGACCGGCCCAACAATAAAACCGAAAACTGATCCAAAATAAACCGAAACCACAAAAACCGAATGCATTTGGACCGTGTTGGACTTATTTTTTAAAGATCGGTTGGTCCGGTCCAGATTTTGGTTTCACCCCTTGGATCCAGGCCGATCCAGACTAGGTCAAAATAGTATGTAAAGTTTAAGTGTGTAATATTTTTAAGTGTTTTCCAAACTTAATCTTAAGTCTCAACTCCAAAATTGTATCTATGTTTTATTTGTTATATTCTATAACACACACTTATATATATGTTGCTATGTTTTAAATCATATTGATTATATTTGATACATTTTTTTAGAACTTAAATCAACCCCACAACCAAATGAAGAGGATTCAAGCGTTAGTGTGTGCTTTATTATCAATTTTATTGTTGTGAAAGTATTCTTGTTATTAATCATCGGTAGAACATTGTAAATCTTAAAATTACGTTACATGTGCTCATATTATTGTTATTGATATTTTGTTATTATTGATATCTTGTTGTTGTTGTTACTATTTTTTACTTTTATTATTATTGTTTTACTGTTTATTATGATTTTATGATGTTGTTTACTTATATACTATTGTTGCACACATTTTAATGTTGTTTCAAGGTTGTTGAACACTATTTTTACTGTTGTTTTATGCTTAATATTTAGTCATTTTTAGGAGTTTTGAATATAAGTGCAATTTTGATATTTTATAAAAATACCGATCCAAACCAAACCGAAACCGCATATTATATTTGGATCGGACATCTTAATATAAACAGACCGGACCGATCCAGACCACATGTTAATTACATGTTTGAATCGGATCATTTTTTGCCTAAAAACCGATCCAAATGGACCGCGAACACCCCTACCAAAAAGTGCCTATCTTCA
Organism: Lupinus angustifolius; assembly: GCF_001865875.1. Classification (NCBI taxonomy): domain Eukaryota; kingdom Viridiplantae; phylum Streptophyta; class Magnoliopsida; order Fabales; family Fabaceae; genus Lupinus; species Lupinus angustifolius. The sequence continues at coordinate 6,145,461 of NC_032023.1, read as the reverse complement.
ATCTGACCATCTCTCCCATTCTTCTAAATGAATATCTATGTTTGTTTATCTCCTAAAAAAAACAATCCTTATAACAAAAACTACAATCCATTCATCAAACTCTCAATATCAAAACCCATTTTCCAGTTTCATATACCTCTCACTTCTTCAACTACACAGGTCAACACACCACAAGGCACTCAAGGTAAGAAGCAGCCAAAGGATGAGTTTTATGTCAATGTTGGTATTACAATTAGGATCCTCCGTGAGGATATGCCTTTGATCTTCATCAACGAGACAATTTTTGGCAGTGACAATAACACGGGGCGACAACATATATGTAAACACACATTATACCTTTTTTCTCCATCTCAACAACAGTAATCCTCACTACATCTTATTTCAAATCTCACTCTTATCTTCTCTATTTCACCTACACTTGGTCCCAACTCGATTCCATTTCACCTCTATTCACAATTCCCTCACTGAATGCTTCTTACAATTCCAACAAAATAATGACCCATCTTCCTCCAACTCCATATCACCCAATCAAATCCCCAAAGTTGCAAACTTTTCATCATTCCCTAATGACCCAACAGCCCCAAACGGAATAACAACAACAAATAAAGTAATTTTATCCCAAAAACAAAAACACTAATTTTCACTCTCAGACATTCGAGCCTCTACTTTTTGTTATCTTCCTTTCACACCATTTTAATAGTAATAGAAAATATAAGGAGAGGAAGAATATGTAAAGTTTAGGGGTAGGGAAGAATAAGAAGATAATGATCAATTGAAGAAGGAATTTTGGGTCCTCGCTGGGACGGATTGGTGATTTGCAATGCATCCCGTGTGGACTCCGAATCGTGGCTTGCAGTGAAGGCAGAAGCAAATCCCTTGTTTAGGATTTCATTTATGATTCAGAGATTGCAGAGGAGGAAAGTATATATTTAAAGTGCAAAATAAGATGCTAGTGAGAATATATGGAACCTTGGATTCTGTTGGATGTGTTTCTACATGAAATAGCATGTTGGAATTTGGGAATAAGGATAGAGAGACAAATGATTGTTTTTACTTATATTTTTATTCAAAATATATAATTTTATAATAAAAAAAGAATAAAAATATTATTATATATTATCTTTTATATATTATTGGATGGTATTTCTTTCTCCATTAAGAGGATGATTGATACCTACCTATTTGGACTTTGATTCTTGTCATCATTCCAATCAATTGTCCAACTTACTCGAGCACACCCCTCCAAATCATCTTCCACGTGTAAAGCTTGATGGTAGTTTCCTTTTCTCCATTCATTGTTCATATTTCATTTCTTTTTATTATCACTGTGTGTTGGTGGTAGTTATTTGCAATCATATGAGTTTTTTTATAAATATTAAATAATGTTAAGGATAAAAAAAGAAATAAAAATTACATCATGGTGAAATTACAATGTTTTGTTTTTATATATACTAGCGTGTCGACCGGTACTCCGTGCCGGTCACCCACATTCTTATTTTTTTGATATAGTATATATGATCTTCATATTATATTATTTAAGAAAAATAATTTAAATATAAGAGTGCAATATATAAACTCAATAAAGAGTGAAGATTTAAGAAGATAATATGTCATAGTTGATATGATATACATAAAACTTATGTCAATTTCTCATGTTGTGCCTATTGGGTGGAGAAAGATAGAAGATAGAAATAAGAGAATGTGTGGAATATTAATGATATTAAATTATTAATATAAAATTTGAAAGTAATATATGGAAGTTTATAGTAGTTATTAAAAATATAAAAGGGTAAGTTTGGAATATAAAAATTATACTATGAGATAGTTATTACTTGTTTTGCCTTTATTAATAGTACTAGCGTGTTGACATGCACTGTCGTGCCTGTCAACCCGCTTTCCTATTGTTTGTAATGTATAGTTTGTATTTTATAAATTCAAATATAATTTTTTGCGCTAAATTTATGATTGAGTTTATTCAATTGGTCTAATATTCAATTTTTTAATACACTTTTAAAATAAGAAGATAATAAGGATAAAATAAGAAAATAATATTATATGGTTTTTTGGTAGAAATAAAAAGATATTAAGGGCAAAATAGGAAAACACAAATTACACCATGATGGATCGTTACTTTATGTTTTCCCTTTATTAATAGTCTCGATCTAGTGTTTACAGGTACTTCGTGCCTGCGGTCAATATTACATGTTACTACGTGTTCAATTTTTATATATTTTATGATAATATTTAATTTAATGTGAAAGATATAATTAATTAATGTGTTGGTGATGTTTATTTATGATTATATGGTCTTTTTGTAAAAATTAAATAATGTGAAGGGCAAAATAGGCAATAGAAATTACACCATGGTGGAAGTTACACCATGTTTTGCCTTTATATACAGTATAGATATAGATAGATAGTATAAATTAAATCATTTATAAAGTTTTATTGTAAAGACATATTATGTCTTATATTATTAATCCATAAGTAAATATATTTGATTAAATAATAGACACTTCTCTAAGTAATAGTTTGTAAGATTAATTGATAGTGGTATTAAATGTATGTGCTAATCATGTTTTAATAATTACGCTTTCATTTCTTATATCTAACGTAATAATGATAATTGGAGAATAATTTAAATATTTAAAATAGAATTTTTATTGTAAGGTCATGGTTCGAGTCATTTCTAATTTCTCCGAAAATTGGAAGAAGGTCTATGACCAACACTATCTCTAAACTATTAATTACATATAAAAATAAGTAAAAATTGTTATCACCTAAATGAATTGAATGAAACTTATAGTAAGGTTAAAGTTTGAGTCGTCTCTAACTTCTCTCGAAATGGGAAGAAAGTCTACGACCAACATCATCTTTAAGTTTTTAATTCCATATAATTAAAACAATCATATATTATAAATAATATAAAATGAATAAAAATTAACTCCACCAAATCTATGGATATTTTCCAAATCAATAAAAATCAATAGAACAAATTAATTAATTTTCAAACTAGGACTATGTAGTCTTGATTATCCTATTGCACCTAGGGATGTGTAGGATCAAGATAAACTCTTGTCAAACACAAATATAAAAAATAAAATATTTTCTTTTAATAAATAAATTTGTTTAAGGGTATAAAAGTCTATGTGATTAGTGAGGATGCCATTTTAATACAGTCAGACAGAGTGCTAATACTTTTACGTTTTAACCGACTTCCAAGCTCAGAATCTCTGTTTAAAGACCATATTATCATAATTAGGCATAACATAGAGTTTTTACATTTTAACCATAAAAAAACATATTGGCGACTCCAAATAAGTTGGGAGGGGTAGAAATCGAGTTTGTCTCTCCCTATGTTGCAGGGCTGGTCTTCCAATCGAAAATCGCGTCGCGACAACTGACAACTTCACTAGGGATACCCATAAGAGAGTCAGACCCATAGCTGCTAATTACATGGACTTAAATATCCAATTTTGTTGTTGTTGTTTTATTGCTATTTACTTTATTTTTCTTCTTTAATTTATTAACTATAAATTGTCATCTTAGTTATTTTTGCATCTTTGTGGGGTGAGAATTTATTTCCAATAACAAGGTTTGCACAATTCCCCACACACAAACACAATATTCTTGAGTTACACACACATATGCCCTGAATCTAGGTATTAGTGATTAGGGTTTAAGATAGAAGGGATATCTGCTTTGCTGGTAAGTGGCCTTGTGTCGCATCTGGTATTGGCGTAATGGACCACCCAGATCGTTCCGAGTATCATGAGTTAGAGGCTTGGAGGACTCAATCCTTCTCATTTATAGCCCATGATATTTGGTTTCCTTTCTTTCTAGATTGGATGTGATCTAGTGAACTAGAAGTCTAAAGCTCTTATCGAGTCCACTTTAATCAAGACCTAGTATCCCGCCATCGGGTTGTGACCTTTAGACTACCAAAAACCTTGTAAGTCTACCATATTTAAGACATGGGAAGCATAACCTAAATTTTGTTCATCACCGTTCATAAATTGGGACCTATGTCCCTAGAAAAGGTTTCCATGCGTGAGTGTCATGAGGACATCAGTACACTTTGATGTCCTTGGGTCACGAGGGTGGCTAAATCATTCTATTCCCTACGATGGGCTAAACGCCCTAGGGATAATTTTCATTCCCTTCGATAGGCCAATTGCTCTAGGGATAATTTTCACTCCCAACCATGGGCCAAGTGCCCTATGGATAATTCTCACTCCCTACCATGTGCTAAGAGCCCTATCCATTCCCAACCATAGACTAAGAGCCCTATCCATTCCCAACAATAGACTAAGAGCCCTATCCATTCCCAACAATAGACTAAGAGCCTTAGGGATAATTTCCATTTCCTCCCATGGGCTAAACGCCCTAGGTATAATTGTCATTCCCTTCGATGTGCTCTACATCCTAGGGTTACTTTTTATTCCTCCGATGGGCTATGTAACACCGTGAATTTTCTGTGTATGTTTTATTAATTATTTATTTTAACAACGACTAATTTTAGAAATTAATCGGTATTAAATTAGACTAAACCATAGTTGAGTGTTAGTATTTTTTTGTGATTTCCTATTTTGTAGTTAATTTTCATAATTTTTTGTGACGGAAAGTTTTTGAGCTGCTGTCGGGCCCAAATTCGCCCGAATTCAGCCCAATAATGTGTTTTTGAGTTCCGTAACTCGAAATCGAATTCTAATTATGCCATCGGCCTTGAAATATTATTTCGAGCCAAGATAGACATCAAGTTTGTCCATAACGCATTTCTAATTACTTTTCACTCCGAATTCCGTGATTCGAAGTTCTAACCATAAACCGAAATCGGGAGATTTTTATTATCCGACCGGGTATTAGCCGAAAAAACTTGGGAATGGTTTAATTGAGAATGTGTCATCGAAAAGGTCACATCACTTTCATGTAAGAAGCTTGCTTGTTAAACAAGCAAAAGTACATATTCTCTTACACAAAATCCCCTAAATCACTCAACAAATCCTTTAACTCCACCACCATTAGACACATCACCTATGCTAGTCTACATCTACTTACTTTGCATTAAATTTTATGATTTGATGAGGGTGATACCCTCCTATAAATACCTCACCTCATTCTCACATTTTTACACTAAATTTCATATACAAACTAAGGTAGTCTTTTATTTTCTCTTCTTCATCTTCTTATCATACTTCATAGAAAGTTATGAGCTTTTATTATGTTGTTCAAAAATTAGAGTTTATATTTGTTCTTTAAGTATTTTATGAA
>NC_032023.1:6139268-6140090 GCF_001865875.1 Lupinus angustifolius | reverse complement strand
TATGAACTTTTATGTAGTTTTTGACTTTTGTAAATCTTGAAATTTCTTCCTTGTTCTTAGATGGAAAAACTATATTTTTGGACAATGTTAGATGAGTTATTTATTTGAAAATATTAGAAAATATTGTTAGCATTTGAATATTTTTAAAGGTGATGATTTTAACATCAAAGGAACCTTTAATGTGTTTAGAAAAAAAATTATATTTTATTCTTGAAAGTTTACGATGTTATTGAGTTATTGTTGAAAATGTTTCATTTTTAGAAAATATTATGTTTTAAAAGTGTTTAGCATATTTTACTCTTTGATTTCCAAGTTAAAATAATGATTTGGAATAAAAAATGATTTATTAAAGTCTTGACTTCATAAACTTAAAGTGTTTTGAAGTTTTGGATATTAAAGTAGTAGAAAGTCGTCATTCTTTTTCATGACTATGAAAATAACACTGACTAATCTTTGAGGTTTTTTCCTAAAAAATTAGGAGGTGTTAAGATGAATAAAAAAATTTGTTGTATTTATTTTAGTTGACTTACTTTAAAGTGATAAGAATAACTAAAAGATGTTTAGTGTAAAATATTAAATTAAGATTCATTCTTTTTCATGACTATGATAATAACACTTACGAACCCTTGAAGTTTTTTCCTAAAAAATTAGGAGGTGTTAAGATGTTCATGAAAATTTGTTTTAGTAGTATACTTGAAATAATGAGATTTACCTAAAAGTCTCAACTTTATAATATTTAAAGTGTTATGAAGTCTTAGATTGTAAAATGATTTAAAAATGTGGAATCGTAGTTAAGTGAACTTACTTTAAAATGGTAAGATT
>NC_032023.1:6137410-6139168 GCF_001865875.1 Lupinus angustifolius | reverse complement strand
TTTACTTAAAAAATATTGATTTTGTTTAAATTGACTTACTTTAAAAATAATAAGTCTAGCTTAATGATCTTATTTTAAAAGGTTAGTTTTAGTAAAAATGTTTTACTTACAAAAAATAAGATTTATGAACTATCGGAAAATGTAATGAAATGGGAATACATGTCTAGAAAGGTTATGTCCAAGGAAAGACTTGGTATTTAAGGGTGTCTTTCCGACCCACGTCTCTTTCCTGGGAACTAGCGTGGTGTATATCCATGGATTACGACATAATTACGGTATAAGTTTTATTGAAAATCTTACNTTTAAAAAGTATTACTTGATTGTAAGACTTTCAATGACAAATGATGATTCAAGGATATTCAACCTTGAATCGGATGGACGAAAGCAATTAAATTCATTTTAAATCGCAAGTTTTATCTTCGCGTAAAAAATTATTTCGTAAGTATAATTATTATCGCCAATTAACTAATTAATGTTATTTTGGCGTAATGAAGAGTTCGAGATGATATCGGATCAAGTAAGCTCAACTGCAAACAGAGAACCTAGCAACCTGACACACTCGGGTGAGGGAAAATACATCGTGACATAGTGGTGTCTGAATATGACACCCGAATCTCCTAAACTATCTCAAAAGTTTGGAGTTATATTTGTGTATTTAGAAAATCCGTACTTAATCAAATATTTGTGTGCATGGATTTTGTACGGATACTTTCTTAAGTTTTATGTTTAGGATAGCTAAAAATATCAAGTATTGTGGTAGTTATCCATGAAGGAACACCTTTCGAGAAACTAAAATACATTAGGATCGAAAACAGTGGAGAGTTTCGATCCGGTAGTCCAAACTCGTCACAAGTTTGGAGTTGCCTTGGGTATTAAGAAAGCTTGTACTTAATCAATTGCCTGTTTGTTTCGATTAAGTACAATAATATTTCTTATATCGATTTATGTTATGTTTATATATGCAAATACCATGTTTACTTTTGAATTATAATGTTTGAATGATTATTATGGGAATGATATGTATGTGATAATTGTTAAATTAAAGGTTTAAAAACATGTGATATAAATGAGAATTATTTTCCTTGAGAAAAGTAATTAAAATGATATTCACGCTCTTCTCGCTTGAGCGAGCCATCTCTCGCTTGAGCGAGAAGCGTTTAGAGAAAATGAGTGTTTTAGCTTAGGGCGAGACAGCTGTCGCTTGAGCTAAAATAGGCACTAAGAGAACTGATTCTTTCTCTCTTAAGCCACAAATGCCTCAAAAATGGATGTACCCTCGCTTGAGCAAGACAACTCTCGCTTGAGCGAGAGGGCTCCATACAGACATGACTTCTTTTTAAGTCGTGTGAATGATATCTCTCATATATATGAGAGCCTAATGGCATGTTTGCCATCAAGAAGTTGTAAAGGTAAATAACTATATGAAATTCTTGAAAGTAATAAAAGTAAGGAATTGCTTTGTTAAAGGCGAGGGCCAGAGGCCCCGTTCTGAGCGTTTTTGGCGCCCGAATGACTGCATTCCGCCTGCGAACAGACCAGACAGGTACTTTGACCAATTTTTGATGGATTTGTCGCTTGAGCGACATTCCCTCGCTTGGTCGAATATCAGGAAGATAATTGAGTCTGCTTTGATGAGTTCGTCGCTTGAGCGACAGTTTATCGCTTGAGCGAGAGATATACAATATTTTTTACTGTTTCTGATTGTTTGATTGCTTAGGAAATAGCCCTAGCTTGGGTGTGAAGTGTATTTACACTTGG
>NC_032023.1:6133859-6137310 GCF_001865875.1 Lupinus angustifolius | reverse complement strand
CTTATACAAGTACCTTTGTTCTTGCGCCTATTTAGGGCAAGGTTTCCGACTGTGATGTCGTGATTAGGGCAATGCCCAAAAAGGATTATATGATACCATGCAGCAAGGTCGTCTGACCATAAGAGGCTTGGCCATGTGGTCGTCCAGGATATTCAGCGATGGTTCGTAGTGGTAAGGATGTTATTCCTCTTTTACGTGATGACTTAAGATCGGGTCCCACACGAAGCATTCCTTTGGGAGATGTCTTAGGTTGGGCTGATCATTTAAAATAATGATTAAAATATTTAATTGGCTAACATCGGTTAGTGTGCATACACATTATGGATAATGAAGTAGTGGAGAAGAAATTTACGGGAGACTAACGAGCCCCGAGATGTTGAGTGGGACAATGATGGTGGTGGTTCGTCAGCAAAGTCTTGAGGGTGAGTCTAGGTGAGACGAGTCCCTTGTATTCCTGGATGAGGCATTCTGTTGGATTGGATAGTTATCACAACGCAAACTAGACGATCTCTGACAACCCCTCTTTGCAATTAGGATCAATGAGAGGGATGCCCAGAACGTGTTTGATATGTCACAGTCATGAAATGGACAGTTCCGTTTGAACAGGTCGATTATATATCCTTGCGAGGAATAATTTTGGTGTGTTCAAATTGGATTGTGATGGGACTTGTACTCTTGATTATTTATGAATAGTATATTGGGATGATATTGGTGAAATGATGGATGAAACAAGCATAACATTCATACATTGAGATTGTGGACTTTGATCCTTCTAATATGAGATTATAACATCATTCATCATTGTGCATTTTTATATGTGATGTATATATTGTGTTTATTATACGTGTCTGTCTGGATATGATATTCCTTGTAATTCCATGTCGTCCATGAGTAATATTCATTAGATGTCTTACTCCCTCTTCTTTCTGTTTGTCTTCTATTCACGTTTTGTTCAGATAGATCATTCTGCCAGGATTATGAGTTACCGCTTTTCGATGTCCCAGGAGGGGGCATGGAGGATTAAGGGAAACCGTTATACCTACACAAGCCCTTGTGCTTTTTGATTAGTGTACATGCGTATGGTATTTATTTTGGAGTAGTTTTATTTGGGCGACGATTAGGTTCCGCCTGGTACTTTGTACCAACATTTCATGTTAATCTAATGAAGTATGATTCAAAATTATAGTGAGTTATATTTTTATTACCTTTAGGTAATGGTGTTTTTGCTTGTCCACATTGTATGTTACTTAAAGTGATGTTCCAAAAATGAAACGAATATAAGAAAATAAATTTTATATGGCATCATTATAAAAAAAATACCTATTTTTGAGCAAGATTTTTTGGAGTAATTTTCGGGGCGTTATAACATGGTATCAGAACGGTTCTTTTCTATCTGGCCTTGGGCATGGCCTTACATGCTTTCTTGTGTGACTTTGTGTGATTGTTTGATTGTTTATGATCTTCGTTGGAAAATGTAAATGTTATGAACTTATGATTAGAGGAGTATGTCTCATGTTGCTTAGTGTGCCCGAAAGCAAAAATTGACACAAGCGACCTGATGGAGAACTTCAACCCTTGGATATCTCTGTATAGAAATGGGATTGCATTTCAATGGACTTCGTGAGCGGTTTTCCATGAACTCGGAAGGGTTATGACGTTGTTTGGGTAATTGTGGATCGTTTGACAAAGATAGCTCACTTTCTACCAATTAACATAAAGTACTCTTTGGAGAGTCAGGCGGAGTTGTACATTAAATAAATAGTCTAATTGCATGGTATTCCTACAAATACCATCTCGGATATAGACCCGCGCTTCACCTCAAAGTTTTGGAATGGTTTACAAACAGCTTTGGGAACCAAGCTGAGTTTGAGTTTAGCTTACCACCCGTAGACGGATGGCCAATCTGAACGGACTATTAAATCTTTGGAAGACATGCTGAGAGAATGTGTGTTGGAACACACTGGAAGTTGGGCGGACTACTTGCATTTGATAGAATTCACCTACAACAACAGTTTCCAATCGAGAATCGGCATGGCGCCATACGAAGCTCTTTACGGCAGAAAGTTCAAAACACTGTTATGCTGGTTTGAAGCAGGGGAGAATCTGATACTAGGACCCAATGTGGTTCAGCAGACGACAGAAAATATCAGAATGATAAGAGAAAACATGAAGACAGCTCAGAGTATGCAGAAGAGCTATTATGATAAAAAGAGGAACCCTCTTAGTTTTGAGGAAAGAGATCATGTGTTCATGAGGGTGATTTCAACGACTGGTATTGGCAGAGTGCTGAAAGCTCGTAAGTTTACCTTAAAATTCATAGGACCATACCAAATCCTTAGAAAAGTTGGACCAGTAGCTTACCAAATAGCCTTACCACCTTTATTGTCAAACCTACATAATGTCTTCCATGTGTCTCAACTTAGAAAATACATTAGTGACCCATCGCACATCATTGAACCCGATTCAATCTAACTAAAGGATAGTCTCACTTTTAAAACTATACCTTCGAGAATTGTTGATCGTAGTGTAAAAGAAATTACGAGGCAAGGAGATTTCCCTAGTGAAGGTGATTTGGAGTCAAGCAAATGGAGAAGATGCGACCTGGGAAGTCGAAGATGCCATAAAAGAGTTCAACCCCTATCTTTTGTCTTAAGAGGTACGTTTAAATTTCGTGGACAAAAATCTTATAAGTGGGGGAGGATTGTAACACTGTGAATTTTCTGTGTATGTTTTATTAATTATTTATTTTAACACCGATTAATTTTAGAAACTAATCGCTATTGAATTAGACTAAGCCTTATTTGAGTCTTAGTCCTGTTTTACGATTTCATATTTTGTGGTAAATTTTCATAATTTTCTGTAACGGAAAGTTTTTGAGCTGCTATCGGACCCAAATTCGCCCGAATTCGGCCCAATAAAGTGTTTTTGAGTTCCGTAATTCGGAATCGAATTCCGATTGTGTCATTGGCTTCAAAATATTATTTCGAGTCAAGGTAGACATCCCCAAAACGCATTTCTAATTATTTTTCACTCTGAATTCTGTGTTTCGAAGTTCTAACCCTAAACCGAAATCGGGAGATTTTTATTATCCGACCGGGTATTAGCTGACAATACTTAGGAATGGTTTAATAGAGAATGTGTCATCGAAAAGGTCACATCACTTTCATGTAAGAAGCTTGCTTGTTAAACAAGCAAAAATACATATTCTCTTACACAAAATCTCCTAAATCACTCAACAAATCTTCTCACTCAACTACCATTAGACACATCACCTATGCTAGTCTACATCTACTTAGTTTGTATTAAATTTTATGGTTTGATGAGGGTGAGACTCTCCTATAAATACCTCACCCCATTCTCTCATTTTTACACTAAATTTCCTATACAAACTAAGGTAGTCTTTTATTTTCTCTTATTTATCTTCTTCTCATACTTCATAGAAAGTTATGAG